>NW_027532041.1:5346148-5482169 GCF_008692635.1 Crocuta crocuta | reverse complement strand
TGTATTGGTCAGGGGAAAAAAAAAAATGTATCTATAAACCATTCTCTGACTATTTTTCCATGGGTGTGATCTGGCTTAGGGACGACAAGGAATATTTTCCTGACAGACTTGAAAACTAGGGTCTTCCTCACACGTCTGTAAATAACTCTGGAATCCAACTGGGCACATTCTAGTGTGGAACAAAAATAGATGAACGAACACAAGTGCTTACTTGTGGACACCATCTTACCAACGGATCACAATGTTTCCCTTTTACGGTGTACTGTTGTTGACAGGGATTGTGTACTGTTCTAGACCCAAGTACTGTTGTATCCTGTGTAGTACTAGATCTGTATCTCTTGTCTGAATTCCACATTTTTTTTAGTCGCTGTGTAAATGTTAGGAAGCAAAGTAGCTTGAATTCTCTCTTTAAGAGAACAAAAGATAATGTACTTTCTTTATTTTACGTTTCATTTGGTGATATTGAAAAGAACTAGAAAGCCATATAACATAGCTATAATTACTATCTGTTTGCTATTTTTGTTTAACTTATTTTGTAGCTTCCTCACGAGTTTGAGTTGCTAAGCAAATGTATACAACCAGAAAAAGAGCTTCCTCAATTGCACATTCTTGCACCTCTTGTGCATTCTGCAAGGAGACAATGAATCCATGTATTTCTACGTAATTATCTTCATTTTTAACCTGTTTTCATTTGTAACGATGCTACATAATTTTGTGGCTCCCTAATGCAATAATGTACAGAAGATAAAAAAATTTATAATTGAACAATTTGTCTTTCTGTTCACTGAATATGTTGCAGGTCGCGCTCCCATGCCCCCCTTTCTAAACTGATATCAACAAGACTGGAATGTTTGTGGTATCAGGGGCAAGAGGCATCATAAAACAACAAAATAGAGTAAACTCTTTTAGAGCATCTATATCTGCAATCTGTAAATGGTAAAATGTCTGTGTATTTTTTTAAATGTACCTTTTCAATAAAAGTACAAAAAATAAAAATCTGTTTGTGTTTTCAAAGTTAGTTTCTCCTGAGATACTTCAATTTGAAATCATCCGATGAACGATTTTCAGTAGGTGCAAAGATTGCTCCTCTTTAGCATTTTCAGCTCTTATTCAAAGCATTTTTATTTGTCATGTTTATTCATTACTGTTCACAGCATCTGCAGGACACAAGACCTTACTGCTTTTTTCCTTCTGAAGCCCTACGAAGTCGGGCCAATCATAGTAGTAGCCTGATAAAAAATTTGTGACTCTGATTTTTTTAACCTGCTATAAAGTCTTCTAAATCCCTAGCCCATCTGTCATTTGTGTCCAGGGCTTTTACGATCTCCTTCCACTCCATTCCAACCCCTTCACCTTTTCCAATCAGGCCACCTTTTTTTTCCCTTTCACCTCATTCTCTTTTTAAGCATAAAGATCAGTATGTCACTATTTGTCCTGGTATCTCTTGCTGCTTAATGAACTACTCCAAAACTTAATGGCTTGAAATAACAACCATCTTATTATATCATGATTTCAGGGGTCAAGAACTCCAGCAGGCTTGGCTGGGCTGTTCTTCTATTCCTAGAGGGATCGATATGAAGTCCCTTGTAATACTTAGCAGGTGAGGAGGCTGGTCTGGAGGCCCAAAATGGCTTCACTCACGTGTATGCAGGGATGGAGATGGCTACAAGGCTGAACTCTGTTCGAACACTGACCAGACGACCTACACACGGCCTCTCCAGCTATGTGGTCTCAGGCACTTACATGGTAACTCAGGGCTCCCAGACTGAGAGCATTTCAAGAGGCTTGGGTAAAAGTCAGAAAGCTTCTTATAAAACTGTCTCCAAACACCTGGGCGGCTCAGTCAGTTAAGCAGCTGACTTTGGCTCAGGTCATGATCTCTCAGTTCATAAGTTCGAGCCCCACGTCTGTGCTGACGGCTCAGAGCCTGGAGCCTGCTTCAGATTTTGTATCTCCTACTCTCTCTTCCCCTCCCCTGCTCATGCTCTGTCTCTCCCTCTCCCAAAAATAAAAATAAAAAAATGTTTTTAATTATAAAATGGTCTCAACACCCCCAGAATGTCACTTGTGCTGCATTCTATTGATCAAACAAGTCACTAAGCCCAATCCAGATTCAAGGAAAAGGAAAGTATTCATTTTCAATGTGAAAAAGAGCAGAGAATGTATGGCCATCTTTAATCTACCACTCCATTACAGAATTTTGACGGGAGTGGTAACAAAGCTATGACAGAGCCCCTTTTCCCCCATGTTAAGTCCAAACCACGCCAATTCTTTTTCTTTAATTTATTTTATTTTTTTTCCTTCATAGTTTATTGTCAACTTGGTTTCCATATAACACGCCAATTCTTTTTCTTTAATTTTTTATTTTTTTTCTTTCATAGTTTATTGTCAACTTGGTTTCCATATAACACCCAGTGCTCATCCCCAACAAGTGCCCTCCTCCATGCCCATCACCCCCTTCCCCCCTCCCCCACCCCTATCAGCCCTCAGTTTGTTCTCAGTATTCAAGATAAACCACGCCAATTCTTTAAAATGAGAAAAATTGGGGTGGAGCGGGACCTAAATTCTATTTCTAAAAAGTTAAGGCCAGAGGATGGCAATGCAGCTGTGATATATGGCAATAGGCTGGCTTCCTTTATCAAAGAGTTTATCCAGTGGTTCAAAAATTGTTGGCCTTAATATTCTAGGCTTCTAATTAAGTGAATTTTAGAGTCTATTAGAATTCTAGTTTGACATTCAGNATTTGAACTCTGTACTAGTTACTCTAAACTGTGGTTGGACCTTCAAACATGGCTTAGAAACATCATGCTCTGAAGATAATGTGTTTCAGTTTAACGCTTAGGAAAAGTTTTTTTTTTTTTATGAACTCCAACAGCAATTATATTTCATTTCTCTCCTATATCCTCTATCTCATTAATGTTTACTGCTATCCTCAAAAATTTTTAAATGTCAATATTTAAATAGACCCAGGAATTTGCTGATTAGATTTATAGTTAAAGATTCTGAAAAATCACCTCAGGGAGGAAGTACGAAAGAATAGCAATTAATTAAAATGGCTGCCTCCAAAAGATGCCAAGAGTAGCTTCACATAATGATGTATAAAACACTATCAAGCAGATATGTCGTATCCACCCTGATTCTGAGGTGGCAGAGTGGGTCAGTCCTGAGGGATGTGCATAATAGCCCTTCCTCTGCCATGTTTAGTGGGGAAAGACTACCACTCTACCCCTCCGCTAATTGGGAAACTTAAAAAATGTGCTGCTTCCTCTGATGTAGCCTAGCTCTGGTCTATGTAGAATATGAAAACGGATCTCAGATAGAATTGCCAGATAAAATACAAAACACCTAGTTAAATTTGAATTTCAGGTCAACAAGGAATAATTTTTAATAGAATATTTTAATCAGTTTAGAAAGGTATTGGACATAGTATAACTGTGTCAGAGAAATGAATAATATTTGGGATATACTTATACTAAAGAATCTCTGTTGTTTATCTGAAATTCAAATTTAAGCCTATATTTTAATTTGCTAAATCTGGCAACCCTTGTCTCAATAGTAGTCCTCTTCATCTCAAGCAACATGATTCTTCAGGAAAGAAGTGACCTCTTGGGTATTCACAACTAAATAACAAGCTTTTAAAGGCCCATGTGAGAGGTACTCACAAATAGGCAGAGGAAGGAACTTACAGTAAATAAAAGTAAATGATATATGGGCATTGGATAGGTCCCTGACACGGGAAAAGGTAGCCACAGATGCCCCTTACTGAAAGCCACACTGATCCTGCTTAGCAGCCCTAAACTATCGTAAAAGTAAAAAACAAAGTGTTCATTTGTATTATGCACCAAACACACCACCCCTTATTTGCTCCTTCTCTGCCCTAAGAGAATTCTTATATTCTGGAGGATAAATGGTTATGAATTTTTCTTTCAGAGAGTGCTTTAAGAAGAACTACACCACAGTTAATATAGCTGTTAAAGGGAACCATGGGAATTCCCACTGGAAAAAAAAAAAATAACAAAGGAGAAAGAGCTGATAGATCATCAGGTGGAAATCTGGTTGTATTAACACTTCCTTCAGGAATCTAAAGTGATTCACTGAGGAGGTTGAGTTTGGGGGATGTTTTGAGAAACAGGTACCCACTTCCTGGGGTGTCATCAGAGAAAAGGATGTGGCAGGAGGGGAGAGATGACCAGGAACTCTTTGACAGACAAAGATTAAGTCAACATCAAGATGTACATCCTTATCCTTGATAAGCACAAGCATCCTTGGTAACCGGCAGAAGGATTTCATTTCACCTCTGTAGTCTGCTATGTGAAATCTGGCATCTTTTCAGAGTGTTCCTTCCATCAGGTCCTGAATTTGTTAATATGATGTTCCTCAATTAACCTCAGAGCTGATATGGCCTCTTTGGGAAAATCTCAGTTTTGATACTTCAGTAAATTGAGGTGGAGCTGTGTAGTGCAAGAGCATATTCCACAGGGGATGCTCATCTTTGCCTCCTTCCTTTCTCCAAGTAATTAGCTCCATGGGGGAATTTATCACCACAGATGTGGTGCAGGCTCTCAGCAGCTATGCAATGTAACTGTAGGGAATTGCCCTGGTTTCTTTGGCTAAAATTTCCAAAACCAGTATTACTATACAATGTATTCTTCTACTCACCAAGTACTCATACTGTGTCACCTCTCTGGTTGTCAGATTCCTTCTGTGGATACAGTGACCATATCTTCATGTCATATTCACCTATCTTAAGAGGATTGGACAAGCTAGCCATTCAGCACCTCCGTTTCATTTTTTTTTTTTTAATTTTTTTTTTAATGTTTTATTTATTTCTAGGAGAGAGAGAGAGACAGCGTGAGCAGGGGAGGGTCAGAGAGAGAGGGAGTCACAGACTGAAACAGGCTCCAGGCTCTGAGCTGGCAGTCAGCACAGAGCCCGACGCGGGGCTCGAACCCACGAACCGCGAGATCATGACCTAAGCGAAAGTCGGACGCTCAACCGACTAAGCCACCCAGGCGCCCCTCCGTTTCATTTTTCTTATGGTGGAAAGTTAAAATTAGGATGGAGGAGAATTAAACAAGAACAATACACAATTTGCATTCAAAAGATCTGAATTCAAATCCTATCAGGTCATCTATTTCTTAGTTCGGTGATTTTAGGTCAGAAAATTATTTTATAGGGGCTCCTGGGTGGCTCAGTTGGTTGAGTGTCTGATTTCAGCTCAGGTCATGATCTCGCGGTTCATGAGTTTGAGCCCTGTGTTGGACTCTGTGCTGACACCTTGGAGCTTCGAATCAGCTTCAGATTCTGTGTCGGCCTCTCTCTCTGCCCCTCCCCCAGTCGTGCTCGCTCGCGCTCTCTCTCTCTCTCTCTCTCTCTCTCTCAAAAATAAACATTTAAAAAAATGTTTTTAAAGAAAGAAAAGAAAAGGATTTTATGTTATTTTCCCAGAGCCTCAGTTTTTCACATTATAAGCAGATATAATGGGCCCAAATCACAGGGTGGTTGTGAAATACAAGTCAAACGGAACATGTAAAATGTCCCTGCTAGTCATAACTTGCTCTATTGATATTCATATACAGATAAATGAGATCACTTTTTCACATTTTTAATTTTTAAATTTTAAGTAACATTCTCTCAAATTAGCTAATTTTGAGTCTTTAGCATTAATCTAGACTCAGGGAAAAACACATCTATAATGGAGAACGGATAGTAAATTCATTAATTTTATATCCCTATTCACAAGGGTATAGAAAAAAACAAGGGTATAAAGTAATATGAGATAACAGAATAAAAGTAAATACAAAGCATTTGCACAATGTTTGAAGTTTCTAAGTCTTATGTTCCATATAATAAAAATAGAGTTTCAAGTTATAAAAAAATCAAAACCTACTTGATATTATAAAAAAATTACAACTGCTGTTCTAAAAACTTTAAAAACTTCTTTCTGACGAAAAGAACTAAAAAAAAAAAATCACTATAAGGGAAATAAACATAGAAGAAAAACTAAGAAAAATATCTACAATCTATATGAAATATATAGTTTCATATTCTTATCATCCAGAGAATGGGAAGGGGAAATGCTTCCAGAAAAGAAAGACAAACAATCCAGTAGAGAGCAGGCAAAATGGCAATTCAGGAAAAAAAACAAAATATATACAAATTCTTAATAAACATGACAAGGTATTTGTTACCACCTAATACAAATGAAATCAATCTATCTTTGATCTACCATATTGACAAAAAATATATAAATTTTCTAAACCTGTATCATTGAGAGCGGGAAAGTGGGCACATTCATGCATGGCTAGTAGTAATGAAAGTTGCTTCAGCTTTTCTGGAAGGATGGTTGGTCATATGTATCATTGTCAATTACCCGTAACATTTGGCCCAGGAATCCCACGTTCAAGACTTTATCCTAAGATACTGATCCTTTATATTTAAAAAGATTTATGCACAAGTATGTTTCAAAATACTGAAAAAATATTCATCCATAGGGAATGAGTAAATACATTACAGAACCCATGTGCAGTGAGAAACAGCACAGCCATTTTAAATGATGACGTAATTCTTAATTACTGACATTAAAGATGTCCATGATATGTGTCCAAGCAGGAGAAATAAAAGGTTACAGAATAACATGTTGCATATGATGACATTCATATTAAATTTTAAAACTAAACTTGTATGTTGGTAGACATACATAGAGAGACATCTGATTAAAATGATTATCCAGGGGCACCTGGGTGGCTTAGTCGGTTAAGCGTCCGACTTGCGCTTAGGTCATGATCTCGCGGTTCGTGGGTTCGAGCCCCGCGTCGGGCTCTGTGCTAACTGCCAGCTCAGAACCTGGAGCCTGTTTCAGTCTGTGACTCCCTCTCTCTCTGACCCTCCCCTGCTCACGCTGTCTCTCTCTCTCTCTCTCTCTCTCTCTCCTAGAAATAAATAAAACATTAAAAAAAAATTAAAAAAATAAAATGATTATCCAGACTGAGAGAAGTTACTCTTGAGTTGTAGATTTCCATATGGCTCTACATTTTATTTTTAACTTTAGTATAATTTGAATTTATGTAATGAACACATGTTGCTGTTTCAGAATCATGTAAATACAACCATTTGTCATATTATAAACAAAACAAATGACCTGCACTACACAATGACACAGAGACAATTTGCGAAGACTCCAAGAAATTATAACTGGAAAATAAATGGGCAATAAATATCAAATAAGAATAGTTAATTGAAAAACAAAAAGCAAGAAAAGAGCTTTAGTGTTATTTCATATTTTTTTTCCTGCCTTGAAAAAAAACTATTTTCCTGACATGTTGAAAAGTGCAGTTAGGTCACTTTGAAAAAGGAAACACCCAATTGCTTAAATAATGTAAATAGCGTCTTAAGGCTTATGATTCTCAGGGGACCTTGGTGGCTCAGTCGGTTAGGCAACCAGCTCTTGATTTCAGCCTTGGTCATGATCTCATGGTTCCTGACAGGCCCGCGTCTGGCTCTTCGCTGTCAGCATAGAGCCTGCTTGGGATTCTTTGTTTCCCTCGCTCTCTGCCCCTCCCCTATTTGTTCTGGCTCTCATAAATAAATAAACAAACAAGCAAACTTTAAAAAAAAAAATGTAAGTTGGGGCACCTGGGTGGCTCAGTGAGTTAGGGATCCAACTCCTGGTTTCGGCTCAGGTCATGTTCTCACAGTTCACGAATTTGAGCCCCATGTTGGGCTCCATGCTGACCATGCAGAGTCTACTTGGGATTCTCTTTCTCTCTCTTTCTCTGTCTCAAAATAAATAAATAAATATTTTTTAAAGAGATTTATGATTCTCAATGCCTCTCACAAGGATTCTTCCCCTCTCTCTCCCATGTTCTGGGCTCTTCTGTTACTCAACCAATTCTGTGCCTTTTATGACTAAACACCAATTCTTTGGGAATTGTATAACCAGTGCATAGATTTATATAGCCACAGTTGTTTTTTGATTGTGAAAGACTGTGCCTATTTATTCAAGTAATGGCATTATTATAAGATCAAAATGTATCTGTCTTACACTGCTGATTAGAGTTGCATTTTTACTATAGTGTAGAGTTTGGTGAATAGGCCACCAACTGAAAGAAAAAGTAGACTTTTTCCCTCTCTCAGAGGACCACCATCCCAGGTATATTTATCTGATGTTTTCTTCTCTGCAGTGTAGGCAGTGGGGAAGAATTGCTCATGAAAAAGCACAGACTATATAACTACTTAGGAAATTTCCTTGAAGAGCCCCTGACAGCATTTAACCCCTGCAAGGCCCAAAAGCTTCAAATGATAAAAGGATAGCACAAAACACACGCTCCCTTTCCTGACAAGGAGTCAGAATACTACCCAGATCCTCTCCTAAGATAATTCATTATTTGAATGCCAATAGCCATTTCACTTTCCAGTAAATATAAACAGGTGGTACGTGAGACCATGTTAACGATGAAGCTTGCACTATAAATAGGAAAAGCCTCTAGTGATGAATCACTCTGCACTTTGATTTCTGGCTCTCAAAGATAAAGATCGGGAGGCTCCTCCTTGTAGCTTCTGGTAATAGGAGGCTCTGCTGAGATGCGGTATCACTACAGATAGCCAAAAGTTCACATCTGTTTTAAAACCAAAGCCTAGCTCTAACTCTCACGCGTACACTTTGCAACGTGGCTGAGACCATTTTAAATCAATATACTGAACAGTTAAGCACTGAAATTAGTTTGGAAGCAGGACACCAAGCAAGAGTGGAAAAGTGCCACTGGTCTCAAACCAGAAAGCAAGGCTTTTATTACAGTGGTTACTTGGCTTTGCCTACAGGCGAAAAAACTTGACTGACTGCTGAGTCTTCACCGAGGTATAAAGCACAACCTGGACGACAGATTCTAAAA
Source organism: Crocuta crocuta (assembly GCF_008692635.1). Lineage (NCBI taxonomy): Eukaryota > Metazoa > Chordata > Mammalia > Carnivora > Hyaenidae > Crocuta > Crocuta crocuta. The sequence goes on along the minus strand of NW_027532041.1, from coordinate 5,473,278 downwards.
GGGCAGTGTGTGGGAGAGTCAGCCAGAGAGCTTGCTAAAATGTCTATTACGGCGGGGCCCTGGGTGGCTCAGTCCATTGAGCGTTGAGCATCTGACTCTTGATTTTGGTTCAGGTCATGATCCCAGGGTTGTGGTCTCAAGCCCTGCATGGGGCTCCGTGCTGGGTGCAGAGTCTGCATAGGATTCTCAATCTCTCTGTCTCTGTCTCTCTCTGCCTCTCCCCTGCTCATGCACACATGTGTGTGCACTCTCTCTCTCTCTTTCTCTCTTTTAAAAAAAAAGTACATTACTAGGCCCCATCACCAAAGATTATTATGCAAGATGGCAGGAGTGATACCCAGAAATCTGTATCCTAACAAGCCCACCTCTCCCCCAATTTCCCCTTCCCAGTGTAACATGGAGAAGACAGAGTGGTCTGGCTCATAAAATCAAAGAAAGCTTTATTGGCCTCAGGATGCCTATGGACCCCTGGGTCTAGGTAGTGCTGTGTATCAAGTCCACATTTAAAGCATTAAGCTTTTCCAAAGACTATACTGAGTGGAGCAAACTTGAGGCTAAAACTCCAAGGAACTCCATCTCCAAACAACCAAACACTTTTAGGCAAATAATAAAGATTTTCAAATGTCTTAGAAATGAATCTGCATGTTTTTCCCCCTTGCAAACAAAATCTTACATATAACCCTTATTTAAAAACAAAACAAACAAAAACAAAACAAAACAAAAATGGTTTGTAGTGTGTGATTCTAGTGATTCAAGACAAATAGAGGAATCAGATGATCTCTAATTGAAGAAGAGAAATAAGAGAAAATAGGTTCTGGGTGTTTATGAAAGAACTTAGGCTACTACTTTAGCAGCAATTCTAGAAAAGTGTGGTTACTGAGGTGGCTCTCAGAGGGAGATCTCTAAACTGTATCCATTATTATTATGGACTAGGAAAGCATGACTGTATACAAATATAAGAGAATACACCAGAATACCTTTCAAGGAATCTATCTCATGATTCTTTCTAATAAGCCCACTATGATACTAAAATTTGGTTAGTATAATAATTGATTTATAAATCAGGATATCGGGTATCAACATAAGTTTCTTTTTCACTTACATGAATCATTGTCCCTTCGGAATCAAGTGTCTGAATAACTTCTAGAAGTTATTACCCATTGTCCTGCCTTCTTAAGCATGATATACTGGCTGAAATTTTTTCCTGATGAGTCAAGTTCACCACTAAAACCATCATTTGTGACACATATGTAGAAAATGCCATATAGTCATGGAAAGAGCAACAGACCAAGAATCAGAATTCACAAACACCAGTCTTACTGGGCATATATCCTTAAGCAAGTTTGAGACACAGTATCCTCATCTCTAAAATAGGGACAATATTACTTGTCCGGCACGTACCAAAATTTACTGTGAGGATCAAGTAAAAAGAACGATAGTAAATGCTCGATACATTTTCAGCTATCGTATGACTGGCATGATGGGCACTGCACATACCTGAGAAACAGATGAGGAGCCGAAACACACAGAGATTAAGTACAGATTTATCCCAGACAGACTCCTGACAGCTTCCCCGCTCTGCTGTCAGTGCCGCAGATTTCATGCCCAAAGCCTGCGAATCATTTGTAGAAACACAGAGCTTGTGAACCACTTACAGAGATACCTGCTGAGACATGACATCTCAGTAATATAATAGGACGAAGCTTTCAGTCTAGTCCCATTTAACAGCCACTTACTGCTGATGTCAGACACTGGAAAGAGGGTAAGCGGGTAAGAATGGTTTCCGCCTTCTGGCTAAGAAGTAGGGGGTGGGGGGCAGTGGAGACAACACATGTGAACAGTATTTCAATATAGAATGTAAGCGGAAGAAAGACAACTAGCCCAGGTGGTGGGGGGAGCGAACGAGTGGCGGGAGGGGAGGCCGAGGAACACTCCCGGAGGACAGGAGAGCTGAACCGGCAAGAAGCAGCGTTCCTAAAAGAAGAAATGGCGCGAGGAAGCGCACAGAAGTGTGAACTACGGTCTCTGGAGGGAACCGTGAGCACTTCATTGGGCTAAAAATGAGAGACGGGCCGGGTAAGGGTTGGCTGTTAGGTAGATGTGGATCAGTCATGAAGCACCTCCAGGAGACGTCTAGACGAAATCCTGTGGCGTGTGGGATCATGAGAGGATTTTAATTGGCAGTAACGCGATCAGATTTGCATTTAGGGAGGTCTTTTTGGTGGAATGGGAGAAGGTTGTATGGACCAGAGACAGTTTCGAAGCCACAAAAATGACCCGAACTAGGGCCTCGGTAGTTTAAAACTATGAAATGGTTTCGGCAGCACAAACCACCACACAGAAGCTACACGGCAGCGCACGATGCCAGGACTCTCTCAGCAGCTCGAGGCCGGGAACCGCAGGGCCCTGAGCCGAGGCACAGGACCCCCCGGGTCCTCGCTGAGAGCCCGCCTCTGTCATCTCCCTGCACCACGTGCGCTACCGTGCACTAGTGAAGCCTGAGCGGAAGGAGTGATGCGCACAAGGCCGGAGCTGCTGGGCACGTAGAACTATTTGCCCTCACCCTGCGTACCCCAGGTGATAATATGCTCAGAGTCCCGCTGTTTACTTTTTTGGTGTGTCATTTTCCTTAGTGTCAACTTGCAAAGCCATCATCCCTCACCCTCTAAGTCTCTGTGAATGGAGAATCAGAGAAACGGGAGGGTTAGAACTCTGTGTAAAATAAGAACAGAGCTCCCAGAGCAGCCTGAGGGATGCTGCCAGGAATAAAGCGGGCTAGAACCATTCTTAGTCTTCTTGACATCTGCTTTAGCTGCTCAGCGGCGGCATTCTCACCCCTTTCTTACTTTCAGGTGTTCCATACTGTTTATACGTTGAGTCATAGAAATGGCTTCTGAACATGTATTCTCAATCACTATTGTACCATACAAATAAATACTCAAATTTTTTAAGTTTATTTATTTATTTTGAGAGAGACAGAGAGAGCAAGCAAGCAAGGGAGGGGCAGAGAGAGAAAGAGAGAGAATCCCAAGCAGGCTCTGTGGTATCAGCATAGAGCCCTATGCAGGGCTTGATCTCACAAACGGTGAGATTGATGGCATGAGCAGAAATCAAGAGTCAGACGCTTAAGGGACTGAGCCACCCAGGTGTCCTAATAATCGTCTTCTTCATTCATTCTACAAACCATGATGTGCCAGGCTCTCTGTTGAAAATACTAGAACAAAGGAGACTCCCATTTGGCCCTGACGGATATTACTAAGACCTTTAAAGAGGGCAAAGTCTCAGGTACTAGGTTCATTTTTACATGTGTCTGTCAGTTTGTTTTAACTGGAATTGATTTACTTTATTTCTGATAATACTGAGACGAGTTTATTTCAGAGGACCTCATCCTGTCTAAGGATCACCTGAGGATGTTTCAAAAACTATTGGGGCCACGGTCTCAGCGTCACATCAACTGAATCAGGATTTCAGGTGATGAGTAAACCTTAAATCAGGATTTTCAGGATTCCCAGGTGTTGACAGGAAAACAAATAAACTATCCAGGTGATCTTCATGAGAGCCAGGCTTCAAAAACCCTAATCATTCAGAGCAGAAGAGGGACCACAAACATGAGGGGAAGAGGAGTTGGGTGCCACTGGTCGCTATTATTTGAGAGCAAAATACATCTTCCAAGCTGAAGGAACAAGACAAACAAATCAGCTTTTGAGGTATATGAGCGGTGGGGGAGGGGAGGATATCTTAGTTACTTAATGCCCTATATTCCCTCAGACCAGCATCTAATCCACCAGTGTGTGGAACTACAAACCACTGAAACTGTTAGCTGGCACTATGTTCATGGACATCTGAGGAGAAAAATGTTATCAATTTATTACTAAACTTCTTTTTTTTACTTAATTTATTTAAATTCAAGTTAGTTAGCATACAATGTAATATCGGTTTCAGGAGTAGAACTCAGTGGTTTATCACTTACATGTGATACCCAGGGCTCATCTCAACAATTGCCCTCCTTAATGCCGATCACCCATTTAGCCCATCCCCCCCACCCGCCTCCCCTCCAGCAACCCTCAGTCTCTTCTCTGTATTTGAGAGTCTCTTATGGTTGCCTCCCTTTCTGTTTTCATCTTATTTTTCCTTCCCTTCCCCTATGTTCATCTGTTGTGTTTCTCAGATTTCACATATGAGCAAAATCATATATTTGTCTTTCTCTTATTTTACTTAGCATGTTATATGCTAGTTCCGTCTACATTGTTGCAAATGGCAAGATTTCATTTTTGATCACTGAATAGTATTCCATTGTGTATATATGCCACATCTTCTGTATCCATTCATTTATTGCTAAACTTCTGATTGAAAAGTATAAACTTTGGAAGTAAGTATCCTAAAATTACTTATCTAAATAAGAAATTCCTGAAGTGGCACAGAGTTATCTGTTAGAACATTGATTCTAGAGCAAAAAAAATTAATTATACAAACGCCCACAATCTACAGAAATTCTTGTGTGGTTGACCCCAAAAATCACCATAGGAAATTGTCATGTATTAAATTCAGGTCAGGATGGTTTTCAGATTAAAAACCCTTATTTGGGTGCATTAGGCCACTTTTGCTGTATCAGTGGTTGTGATGAGGGTGAGGGAAAATGAACCCACTCAATAAATAATAACAAATGATGGCTAGCGATACTAATTTTACAAGTCATGGATGCTTCTGAACCATGACATATATTGAACAGGTCTCAAGCAGGTTATAAATGATCTTTACCTGCACTGACTGTGAATTTGCCAGCCTCCATGTGATAATATTATCTGATTTCTGCTCTGAGACCTCAAGGCATTGTAATCAGATCCTATAAAGTGAGCCACAGGAGGATCCTCACATGGAGCCACATACGCTTGCTACTGCTGGAGAGAACAGCACAGCGGGAGGCATATTTTATGCAACAGAGAGAGATCGTAATTTATCAGACACAGAGAAGGAAGGGGGTGTTTGCCCTACTTTTTCTTTGCTTCTTTTGAATTTGGCCCCATTTTGTTTGCCACATACAAATCCTTTGGCAAAGGGCCTTCTCATTTAGGGGTGCCACTGATGGATGACTAATTACCTCGTACTCCAACCACAAATATCTCAGAGAAAAGTAGGGTTACTCCCTTTGCTGAATCTGCTACAACACTCACTAAAGCAAAGCTGAAAAGCATGCATTGCAGGCAGGAAAAGCAATCAATGTCACCAAGGGCTCCAAGTCTTGGCTCTCCCATTACGTAGCTCTGCCCAAATTAGCCACTGAGGACAGGACAGTGGGTAATGGAAGGCCTCCTGCACGTGTTTGCATTCAGCTGAGACCCTCGGTGTCACAGGGCAGGCAGAGCTGCAGCTATGGGGCTTTTGGGGACTGAGCTCCCAGATCACCTGCAGGCCTCCCGGCCCTGTGTCTCGTTCCCAGGGCATTGAGCCCACTCTCAGTCTAGAAAAGTAGGTGAAACAGTGCTTGTTACAAGCAGATACAGGTAGTGGAGCTAAGCTCTTAGGAAACGCTGGAACTTGACAGTTTGTTTATTTTTTTAGAATGAGTCAGAATCCTTAGGGACAGGAGGAATCTGGCACTTAGGAAGATCAGAGTCATTGTGGACAAGTTGGGACACTGCTTTAGGCAAATGGAATGGTCTGGGGAAATGGCAAGTGTGCGTGGCACTGCTCACAAGAGCTGTGGGAACCTCCATCCAACACCTGCTGAATGCAATGCTTTTCCTTTGCTTCTCAGGGGAGCGGATGAGAGCCATTACAATAGTTGCCCAAGGAACAAGACGGCCTGTGGTCTTGCTGCCCCCACAAGTAGGAGGGGAGCAGTTCCCTGTGGTCCCCAAAGGCAATTTAAAGGAAAAGGATGTTCTAGGAAAAGACAAACAGGCCATTTGCTAATTAGGTGAATAACTTTAGGCGAAAAAATATAGGAAAAGAATGGAATTAAATATGAATTGATGTAAATTAAAGAAATATTGCAGCTCCTATGGAAATAATACCTCCTCCCAAATTTCCTACTGACCCCTCACCCCCTCTCACCACCTCCCTATTGTGGGTGCCCCCGAGTCGAGGACCGTTCCTTTGCTTTATCAGTGCCCACAATTCCACTGGATCGCTTCCAGAGGGACCATGATAGGTGTGCCTCTCAATCCTGGGACCCCTAAATCTCATTAGTATTCTTTGAACTGTGCCTTACACAGTGGTTTCCACAATTTAGTAAATTCCTCCTGACTTGATTGCGGGAATCATGAAGATGAAATGTTACCAATTTATTTGGTTATTTTACCTGTTCTCGGGCGATGCAGATAGGCAGTAAAATTAATTAAATCAGCACTCTCCATTACCACTCCTATTTCCCCAGAATAAGTTGTCACTCTCTCTAAGAAGAGGATTATTTCCCCCAAGGCTATTTTAAAATGGTAATACAACCTCTGCTACAAATGCAGGAGGACTGGCAATAAAATGTGCAAACTTCCCTTTTCTAAATTTAATTAAACTCATGTAGCAAGGATGTCTTTTGGAGCCACAGTCTTCTACTGGGTTCAGGCGTATTTGAGTCTATTTGCAGCTGGGGGCGGAGGGGGAGGGTGGAGGAGGNGAGGGTGCCAAAAAGCCCCTGGTGGAGGAAGCACAGAGCTATGGGGTGAAGAGCTTAGCCTGACAGTAACCCCTTAGTGGGGACAGGCAGTGCAGAGATAGTTCATGGACCCCTTTGAGGACCTGCTGAAAGTAGTGGACTCTCCCCATGGAAAAATTTACATATGCACCTACAGCACTCAATTTCTTCTACAATCCCAAAGACATTCTCAGACCCCTGAATGCCTGTGGATCACCACCCATGGTTCCGTGGGCTCAGGGAGGCACTGTCTTTTAGAACTGAGTGAGAATAGCATGACCACCCCTACCCAGTGCCCCGGCTACAGGTCTGGTCCTGGCAGAGAGGAGGCGACCGTACTCAGTCCTGTAACTCACTTGCCACCAAACGACACTGCTTTAGTATCCTATATCTGGGTTTTATTCTGAGCAGAAGATAGTCTCACCCCCTCCACCCCAGCCACTTGAAGGACAGCCACCAGCACTGGACATCTGTGCCCAGCAGAGCACAGATGTCCTGAAGTGCCACATGTGTGGAGCACTCACAGGAGACCCACCAAAGCCTTGGGAGTGAGGGAATGGACTGAGCAAGAGCACCAGCTCCACGTCAGTGAAAAGCGGATGTTAACATTTCAGGTGACCTCATTTCTTCCCACAGGCTGGAGAGATTCAGGGGCATTCAAGGTATACCTAGTGCATATATTCTTTAAATCATCATTTGGGATTTGGTAGTGGAGTTAATCTAAAATACGGAGAGATTTCTGGAGTAAAGAAGGGAGGCTTTCAAAGTATCAGTTTATTGAACTAATTTTTTTAACATCTCTCCATTCAACATTATCATGATGGCTAAAATAAATACTGACGGCAGCCTTGGAAGTAGGCCTCTCCAAACACAATTCTTAGGAAGGACGTGAGCAAGGTGGAGGTGAGAGGTAGTCTCTCCATGTGTCAGTGTTCCTCTGAGCCCACAGTGTCAGGGAGCTACACAGACTAGGTGACCTTAGGACTAAATCTTCTCCAAGAAGCAGGCTCAGTAATGCAGAGATTGTTATCTTTTTGATGTTTGTTTATCTAATGCCTTTCTCTGGTTTACCACCATTTTTCTTTGAATGCACTGAACAATTTTACGATGGCATTGGCAAGATACAGAATTGCAACACAATTGTTACTAGAATCTGTGCTCTCAATATAATGATGTTACAGTGGTGCCGGGGTGCCAACAGTATTGATGCCTAAAACACAGCAAATGAGCTTACCTATGACCTTGACCAGGTCAGTTAATCAGGCTTGTACCCTTAGATGCAAGATGAAGAGTTCTGATAGATTATCCCTAATGTACCTTCTAGTCATAATCATGACCATTTTACCTTGATTTTGTATGGATCTTTGATATTCACAAAACACTTTCTCTCCTTAATCTATTTACTGGTTAAGAGCATACGCTTTGGAGTCAGACTTCCTGGATGGGTTCAACTTCTGGTCTACCTCTCGGTAACTGCATGACATGGGGCAAAGCATTAAATCTCTCTGTGCCTCAGTTTCCTCATCTTCCTCATATGGTTGTTATGAGAATTGAATAAGTTGTCACATATAATGAGCTTAGAACCATATCTTGGGTAGCATTGGCTGTTCAATAAATATAACTATTAATTGCTTTTATTTTAAAATTTAATCCATACCTGAGTCAGTACCTCCTTTTAATCTTTCACTTGTCTTTTTTCCCTTGCTCTTTTCCTATACATTTTTTTGGTTCTATTTTATCTCTTATGGAACCATTTAACATGATTAATAAATTTGTCTTTGGGATGGCCAACTTAAATGCATCCTTTAGCTGTGGGCTTAGAAATATTGTTTGAAGTTGATATTCTTTCAATGTCACTTGTAAGTGTTCTTTTGTCCCATCTGTACCAGCCAAATGTCCATAATTTCTTAACTAGTTTATTTTGTTCCTAATAGAATCCAAGCATGTACATGAACAGAGCCAGTCTTCCATAAAGGCAAAATGTGAGCGCCTATAACATAACATCTATAGGAGCACCAGGAGCACACCCTCTGCTGGAAATAGTTCTCTCTGATCCCCTCAACCTCCTTCTAGTGTCAGAACTTCCTTCTTCTCTGAGGTCTGAAATATCCCTGTGACTGGTCTGATGACCATGGTATAAGCCACTGCTTTGGAGCCATAGGGAAGGAACTGCTTCTAGAAAGTACAGATGTCATACATACATGATACTTATCAAGGCATTTTAATGTTAGTGTTCTCATGTGCACCTGAAAAATCAGATAATGTTATCACAGTTTTATAGATGAGGAAACAGAGAAGTCAAAGGAGTTAGCCAAAGTTATAAATATTCATCAGTCTGCTGAACAACCAATCAGTGTCCAGCATGATCTCCAGGAAGGCTTAAAATAGAAGACCTAAATTTAAGAGTTAACAATTTAGCTTTGCTTCCTTTGTTCCCACGGAAGTTAAGAATTATGTTTAGAATTTCTAGATTTCTTGGATTCGTCACCTTGAGAACTAGAGAGAACCAACCACAGAGGACAGGAAACCAAAATCTGGTGAGTTTCAGAGGGAAGGTCAGGATGGAGGAGACTGATTCAAACAACTGAGATCATCCCCAGTGAAAGTCATTAATAACCCAGAGCTACAACAAATGACTAGCAGAGGGAAGATTGACCCTGACTGCAGGGTCACATCTCCAACAGTGTGCTCAAGATAAGTAAAGCCAACAGCAGAGTTAGCCCTAGAACAGACCTCTACTTCACATAACCCATGAAGTTATAAAGGCAAGGCTCTTGGGGGCCAAGGTGACATAGTCATTGAGCACCTGACTCTTGATTTTTGGCCCAGGTCATGATCTCTCAGTTCATGAGTTCAAGCCCTGTGTCTGGCTCTGCACTAATAGCATGGAGACTGCTTGGGATTCTCTCTCTCTCTCTCTCTCTCTCTCTCTCTCTCTGCCCTTCACCACTTCCTATCTCAAAAATGAATAAATAACTTTTAAATATATAAGGAAAAAAAGAAAAAAGAAATTCTAGGTTCTAAGTGCCAATTTACACAAAGAAACTGGAACTTTTGCTCCATTCTGGCTAAAGGATCGGATGAGGACTTAGTGATCATCAGGAAAACTTTCCCCCAATACTGTCTGACTGTGGTCGTTAATTTTATGTGTAAACTTGGCTGGTCAAATATTCAGTCAAACACTACTCTGGATGTTTCCATAAATGTGTTTTTTATAGGAGACCAACATTTATATGAGTAGATATCTTGTAAAGCAAATTACTCTTCACAATGTAGGTGGGCCCCACCCAATCAGTTGAAGACCTTACTAGAACAAAGACTAACTTCCCATAAGTAAGAAGAAATTCTGCCAAAAGGCTGCCTTTGGACTCAGCCTGAAGCTCTTCCCTGGGTCTTCAGCCTTCCACCTGCCCTGAAGTTCTGGACTCTTATGAAAGACTGAAAGCCTCCACAATCATGTAAGCCAATTCATCAAAACCAATCTCTCTCTCTTTCTCTCTCTCTCTCTATTTATGTATTTGTATTTGTATTCACACATATCCTATTGGCTCTGTTTCTCTGGAGAACTGTGATCAATTCACTGATACACAGCTTAATATATGTTAGAGTAAAATGATTAATTTCTCTAGAACCACTAAGTTCCAATATATTTAAAGATACAAGACCTTCCATTATGTGGAGAGGCAATGACTAAGAACATGGACTCTGCCTAGTTTGAATCTTGCCTCCAACACTAACTATGAATTAACAGCAAGTAACTTAACCTCTCTGGTCTTCGGTTGTTCCATCTAATAATGATAGCTTCTACCTCATAGAACACTTAAAGGTATAAATCAGCTAATACATGATGAGCATTTAGTACAGCTATATGTTCCTTGCTCACTATATCTAGTAAATTCATATTAAGTCAGGAACAAACAGGCTGAATGCTCAGAATCTGAAAAATATTCTGTTAAGCTACTGCACCAACATATTGTGTGATTTCCGTGGCACCTCCATTTCTCTGCTATAAAATGGAGCAAAACAGATGGGTTGTGAGTTAATGAGCATATAAAGCACTGTGAAATCCTTAGATAAAAGGTGCCCCTGAGCATTGTTATCATATGACAGGCAATTGAGTGTTATTGCGGGGTAGGTTTTATAGTTTTAATATATTCTAAATGTTTTTTTGGTCAACACATGAGTGAAGTAAACAAAATGGTATTAGAACAGAAACTCATAAACAGTGGTATCATTACCTCCTGGCTTGCCCTGCCTTATTATGTTCAACCCCCTGAACAAAGAGTTTGAAGGATAAAAATTCTAAATTTTCTGGGGTTTACATTTTCTGGAATCTAATTCTGATAAACAAGATCATGTCAAGTGTACTCCTGTGATTTGGACAAGCTCAAGCATTTATAAGTAAATCATAGAACATCCAGCTATTCATTTTGTAATAAGCATCAAGCCAGAACCAGCACCCTTTTTCAATTGGGTTGCTTTTAGAGTATTTCAAAATTTCGTAATACTTCCAAGGATACCAAAGTGACCTAATCTATGAATTGCAAAGATGATCTCTTTTTAGTCATTAAAGGGAGTATAATTTTAAAAAACCATAATTATGCCCAATGTGTAATAGATATTTCCAGACGTAGCATGGTTTAGAATTGAACCTGGATTTTAGTTCTGTTTCTGGCATTAATTAGTTATGTGACCTTAACAAATTTCTAACCTTAATTTTTTTTAATAAGTCAAAGTAATATATAACTTATAAGCTAGTATGTGAAATATCTCTATCCTAATGCCTAGCACGTAATAAATATTTCCTCTCCTCTGGCCCTGTAATAAAAGATTCTGTAACTGTGGTGTGATCCTAGAGCCCTCAGTTTTTCAGGTCATTCTCTTGATAGTGAAACTGAGTTCACAGGGTATAAGAGAGTTCTGTGACTTTTGATACTGCTTCTCAGGCCTCCTAGCAGAATTAACAGAAACCCCTGAAAGTGTTTTCTTCCTCAGATTCTCTAGCTAGGAATTCTACCCAGTATTGAGAATCAGTGGGACTGGAAATGGAACTAGGTAACCTGCTATTCTTAAACCTGCTCCCCAGGCCAGGGCCTGAGGGAAGCAAACCCACAGGCTTCTTGTACTCTCTGGAGGCTACCAGCACCATACTTCTTCACACAGGGGACTTCAGTCTTGAAAAGGCCAGAAAGGGAAGTTGGGAGTCTCTCTCTTACATGTATTAAAAAAAAAAAAACAAAAACAAAAAAAACATATATATATCAAGTTTTCACCATCAGACACCAACATCCATTTTGGTTTTCTACTATAGAGGGGTTATCCTTCCTATGCTCATTAACTCTCTGTCTTGAGATCTCTAACTCCTTTAGAAGAAGTCATAACAAACATTGGAAAGAAGATCATAAAAACCAACATACCAGGGAAATGCAAATCAAAACCACAATGAAATACCACTTCATATTCTTAGGATGGCTACTCTCAAAATAACAAATGTTAGTAAGAATGTGGTAAAATTGGAGCTCTCGTGCATTACTGGTAGGAATGTAAAATGGTGCCACCACTATGGAAAATAGTTTGGTTGTTCCTCCAAAACTTAAAAATAGAATTACCATATAATTCAGCAATTACACTTCTGGGTGTGTACCCAAAGAATTAAAAGCAAGGACTTCAACAGATATTTGTACACCAGTGTTCATAGCAGCATTATTCACAGCACCCAAAGGTGGAAACAACTCAAGTGTCCATCAATAAATGAATGAATAAGTGAAATGCGGTATGTACACAAAATGAAATATTACGGAGCCTAAAAAAATGAAGAAAATTCTGACACATGCTACAACATGGATGGACCTGGAAGACATTATGCTAAGCTAGTCACAAAAGAACAAGTACTGCATGATTCCATTTGTATGAGGTACTTGAGTAGGCAAATTCATAGAGAGAGAAAGAAGAATGATGCTTTAGAAGGGTTAGGTAGAGGACACCTGGGGAATTTTTGTAGAATGGGTACATTCTACACGTGGGTAGAGAGTTTTGGTTCTATATGGGTACACAGTTCTGCAAGACGAATAAAGTTCTGGAGGTGGAATATGTTGACAGTTGCATAATAATATGACTATACTTAATGCCAGTGAACTGTACACTTAAAAATGATGATGATGGTAACTTTTGTGTTATATATTTTACCACAATTTCTAAAAATTAATTAGTTTAAAATAATTTTTTAAAAGGTCCAACATACCAAGAACCACTATATGTCTTATGGAAAAAGTATACAGAATACTTTTTAACAAAATAACAAATTTTAAACTCTAGGAGAAGTGATTATTCTGTCCTTTGTTGGGCAAATGTGTGGACACGTATGAAGTGTAACAATATATACTGTCTTTCTATTTTTCTTTCTTCTTTTAAAAATTTTTAAATGTATGTTTATTTTTGAGAGAGAGACAGCATGTGAGCGAGGGAGGGGCAGAGAGATGGAGACACAATGCAAAGCCGGCTCCAGGCTCCAAGCTGTCAGCACAGAGCCCATCGTGGGGCTAGAACCCACAAACAGTGAGATGATGAACTAAGCAGAAGTAGGACACTCAACCAATTGAGCCACCAGGCACCTCTACTTTTCTCTTTCATTTTTAAAAAGACAACCAGGGCCAATCCCTCAGCTAAACTGTAGTTAGCAATGACCACCTTTAGCAGCTCCTTTCACTGCCTAAGATTTCCTCTGCCTCTTTTTTCAGTTAAACAAGCTCCCTGGAATGATATAAAGCCCACCCATACCCCAGTGAAATAACTCATCACAGCTCAAAGAGATACTGTTCCCCGGGGAACGGAGAGATATATTTTGGCTAGCCTCAAAGCCTTTAGCTAAAGGAATGGGATACTTACATTGAAATTTGAAACTCCAGCCAGATGATGAGAAAGAATGCTAGAAGTTTTATTTCATAAGGCACTTAAAATCATACCATGTCACCATTCAGTTATGGGTACCAAAATCTTGAGTCATGGAAAATCTATTTTAATGCTCTATCAATTGTATACCTTTAGTAAACTGAGATTAGGAACAATGTGGCTGATGTGTTTTTCCAAAATAGACCACATTAAGTTCACTCACCAATCACATACCAACTGTGTACCCCAAACCATACTAGGCCACGGACATTCAAAAATGATGAGACATAGTCTCTTGTCCAAAAAAAAACCCCAAAAAACAAAAAACAGGAGAGTTAGTCAATTAGTCAAACACAAAATTATGAATAACTAATGTGACAGATCCCTTTTTCCTCTTCCCCAGAGTTGGCATGGGTGACCCTCACAGCATTGTTGTCTATGTTTTTATTATCATATTTATTGAATCGTATTTAAATTATATGTGTTCATGTCTGTCTTTTCTACTGTACCCTGGGTATAGAATGCATCAAAGACAATATATTAGATTTGCATGTTAGAAAGATCCTTTATGTGTTCTGGCAAGTAGCCCTTATCTGTTGTGAAAGAAATCACCTTAAAATGTAATGGCTTAAAGCAACAATTTGTTATTTCTCATGATCTTATGAGTCGAGAATGTAGCATGGCTCAGCTGGTTCATTCTGCTTCACATGATGTCAGTTAGGGTTACTAATGTACCTTCATTTAGCTGGAAGCTGGGCTGGGGTTTGTATGTCCAAAGATGCCCTCTCATCCCCCAGGGCTTCTCTCGCTTTGGACACTAAGCATTCATTAGTCCGGCCTAGTTTCCTTACAGCATAGTAGCTGGGATCCAAGGGAAAGAAGTTGTCAGAACTCTTAAGAACTTGGCTCAGAAGTCCTAGAATATTATTCCCACCACATCCTATTGGTAAAACTCGGAAGGAGGGAAAACAGGGGCGCCTGGGTGACTGAGTCAGTCTTGCATCTGACTTGTGATTTCAGCTCAGGTCATAATCTCATCGTTCGTGAGGTTGAACCCCACATCAGACTCTGCACTGATAACCAGGAGCCTGCTTGGGATTTTCTCTATCTCCCTTTCTGTCTGCCCCTCCCCCGCTTGCACTCTCTCACACTCCATATAAATCAATAAACAAAAAAAGAGGGAAAACAGATTCCACTTAGTAATGGAAGGAGCAGTATAATCATCTAAGAATGGGAGGAATTGTTGACTGCTGTATTTGGAGGTTATGTACCATAGCTTTTGTTCTAAAACTTCCTAATTATCAAATACCTAGAAACACAGAGTAAAGCATAATAAACATTTATTTAAATAAAGATCTCTGTGCTCAACAAAATATTAAAAACCTCAGAGGCCAAAAATAAAGAAGGAATTCAAAACCAGTATAATGATGACAGCACAGGGGACAGGGAGTAAGAAGTCCCCACAACACGGAACTTGGATCTAAGGATGACATGGACCTAGCAGAGGATGTTCCATCAAGCTAGGGAGCTGCAAGGGGCATTGCACATGCAGCCATGATTCTTGAAGGAGTTCAGCCTCAGAGGGATAGACTGGAAAACACTAATCCAGGAAGCTGAAAAGCAGGTTTACTGTCTCTTCCTAGGCTCTGCAAGGAATAAAATCCCTCCCAAGAATTTTTTACTTTAGAGCAGTCCTACTGTGAGTGTGGAGTCAAATACATACTGTCTATAATGTCTGGAGACCCCAGGTCAGGGAACCAAAGCAAAAAAATAGTCCCTATCTGTGATATCCTGGGGAATCTAGCAGAAAAATAATAAAACTTCTATAAAAGCAAAACTAAACAAACCAAGCCATAGATAATCCCCACAGATCAGGTTTTGCTGATGTTGAGATCAAGATCCAAATTTCTAAATAGAAAAGCAATGGACTCTGACTGAGATTCAGCAGAAAAAAACAAATGTAAGGATAGGTAGAAATTTAAAAATAAATACACTTTAAAAAGGTAAATTTTAAAATAGAAAAAGTCAGGAGAAAAGGAACCAAAACAAGAGAAAGCTCAATAGATGTGTTAAATGACAAATAAGACATGGTAGAATGTAACAAATGAGTAAACTGTGGGGCTCCTGGGTGGCTCAGTGGGTTAAGCTCATGACTCTCGATTTCGGCTCAGGTCATGATCTTCTGGTTGGTAAGACTGAGCTCCTCATGGGGCTCCACACTGTGCATGGAGCCTGCTTGAGATTCTCTCTCTCCCTCTCTCTCTTCCCCTCTTATCCGTCAAAAAAAAAAAAAAATAGTAAACTGGAAGACAGATCTCAGGAAATTTCCTGGAATGCAATATAGAGATATAAGAAGTTGGAAAGTGTGGGGGAAAAAAATGTATACATGTGGAAGAATGAAAACTTTTAATATACATCTAGTTGGAGTTCCAAAGGAAAGCTTTGGAAAATGGGAAAGAAGCACTATTTCAAGAGCTAATGATAGAATGTGCAGAATTGATGAAGAGCTTGTTTTCAGATTGAAAAAGCACAGCAATTTCTAGATATAATAAAATAAATATAAAACCCCACTTAATCAAAACTCCCAAAATGGTTCAAATTTTTTAAAATGATATTAAATGCTGTCAGGTATGTGGAGCAACTCAAAATCTCACACATTGTTGATAGAATGTAAAATGGTACAATATCTTTGGGAAAAAAGTCTAGAAATGTCATTAGAAATTAAACATGTCTACCCTATAACCCAGGAATACCACTCCAGGGTACTTAATGAAGAGAAATAGAAGCACATTTCCATGAAAAGATCTTCACAGGAATGTATATAGAAGTTTTATTTATAAGAATCAGAAACCGGAAAAGCTCATGTTCATCACTAGGACAATAAACAAATTATGGTATATCCATACAGTAGCGCTGTACTCAGCAATAAAAAGAAACTACTGATACTCTCAAAAACATAGATGAATATCAAAAACATTATCCTTTGTGAAAGGACCTAGATACAAGAGAGCAAATATGATACTATTATTATTATTATTATTATTATTATTTTAGAGAAAGAGTGCATGAGCAGGAGAGGGGCAGAGGGAGAAAGGGAGGGTGAGAGAGAGAGAGAGAGAGAGAGAGAGAGAGAATCCCAAGCAGGCTCCGTACTTAGCACAGATCTTGACACAGGGCTCAATCCCACAGCCCTGGGATCATGACTTGAGCCAAAATCAAGAGTTGGATGCTGAATCAACTGGGCCATCCAGGTGCCCCAGAATCAGCAAAACTAATCTATGCTAATAAAAATGTCAGGGCAGTGATTGTCTTTGCAAGTTAGTGTCAGAATTGATTGGGAAGGGACAAAACAGAATGTTCTGGGTGATGGTAATGTTTCATATTTTGATAAAGGTTTGGGTTACAAGATTTACACATTTGTCAAAACTCAGAGGATTTTTTACGTTTCATTGTGTATAACTTGTACCTTAAAAATGAAAACAAATATTAAACTCTAGTTAATGATATACTAGTCACTAGGGCTGTTCCCAACTCTCCTGATTTACTTCTCCGTTCTTTTGAGATTAGTCATGGCTAGGTGATTGCTTCAACCAAAAAGTTATGAGAAAAAGTTATAGATGTCATTTCCAGGTGGAAATTTTATGAGGCTGTGTTCAACTCTCTTACCACCATAATCATGGAAGAGCATGTTGAGATAGAGCCTATGTCTCTGAATGACTACAGTGAGCAGAGCTCCCCTCCAACTTCTGTTGAATATGATGTGATCAAGAAATAAAATGTTAGGAGACGCCTGGGTGATTCAGTTGGTTAAGCGTTCGATTCTTGGTTTCAGCTCAGCTCATGGTCTCATGGTTTGTGAGATAAAGCTCTGCATCAGGCTCTTCCTTGACAAAGTGGAGCCTGCTTGGGATTCTCTCTCTCCCTCTCTCTCTGCCCCTCCCCTGCTTGTACTCTCTCTCTCAAAATAGATAAATAAACTTAAGAAAAAAAAAGAAATCTTTGTTATATCGTCTCTCTGGGAATTACTTCACGATAACCTTGCCTACTCCAACTGATCCATGAGCCTTCACTGTACCTCAGAAAAAAAGACAAAGAATCCAAAAGAAAAGAATAAGATACAAAAAGGAGTGTTTTCTTTTTTTGAAGGGGTTAGAGTTAGATTAGACAAAGGAATTTGATAGAATATTGAATTATAAGGGACACCTAAATCTAAATCTCTCCCCATACTCTCCAAAAATCGACAAGAAAAGGAAATAAAGCCACCCATAACCTATGCCTACAGCATAACTATGAGTGAGAATATCACAAGCATTAGTACATACATAATTAGGAACTGAACATCCAAACCTACCAAAGCCAGTGGCAGAGCCCAGAGCATGACAGAAACGTGGAGAAGGCAGAGCACAAATTATATCTCCACCAGAGAGACTCTGACACTTCATGGGGAAATAGAACCCCAGGTGCCACCCAGGTGCCCCAGAGCTGGATATTTTGACTTTGAGATACCAATGAAGTATTCCAGTGGAGAGTCATGTGGGTAGGCGGAATTGTGGTTCGAAGTTCAAAGGAAAGGTTCTTGTGCTAGAGATGCAGAATTAAGAGTTATCGTAAAAGTCGTAGTGGAGACCATGGATGTTCCCGACCTTTGGTACCACTTGTATGATATTCCAGTGTTTTCTTATTGGCAGGACAGCTCCTGATTATGTGAGGGCCATCAACTACCCAGAGGCGTGTGTCAAATGTGATATTCTGCGTTCTCTAGATGAGCTCGTCTGTGCCTCAGACCTTCGCCTGGTCTGGGAGAAGACCAGACATCCCTAAAAGAAGTGTCTTCCATATCCCAGACAGAATCTGCTCCACTGCTGTCTCTAGCTCTGTGTTCACCGTAAGAAGATCGATGCCAAGGGGCAGCTCTGAAAACAGCTCAACTTTTCATAGCCCAGATAGTAATAGCCAGGCTGGAATCCTGGAAGCACCAGAAGGAAAGACAATGTCAGGGTCAGCTTCATGAGCAGGCAGCAACTGCAGCTGCACAAAGCCCTACTCTCAAAAGTGCCCTGCACTTGGTCAAAGGCTCTGCTGTTTACACCTCTAGTTGCTTTTTTTTTTTTTTAAGTTTATTGATTTATTTATTTTTGACAGAAAGAGAGAGAGAGTAATCGGGAGAGGCAGAGAGAGAGGGAGAAAGAAAATCCAAAGCTGGATTCACTGCACTGTCAGCACAGAGCCCCACACGGATCTTGATCTCACAAGCCATGAGATCATGACCTGAGCTGACGTCAGGCACTTAATCAACTGAGCCACCTACATGCCCCAAAAGCTGGTTTTATTTATTTTTAAAACTTTTTAATATTTATTTACTTTTGAGAGACAGAGCATGAGTGAGGGGGGGGCAGAGAGAGAGGGAGACACAGAATCTGAAGCAGGCTCCAGGCTCTGAGCTGTCAGCACAGAGCTCGATGCGGGGCTCAAATCCACGGACTGTGAGACTGTGCCCTGAGCTGAAGTCTGACACTCAACTGACTGAGCTGCTCAGGTGCCCCTGGTTATATTTTTATTTACTTGTTTTTAAGTAGGCCTCATGCCTTCTCTACTGAGCCCAATGCAGGGCTTGAACTCAGGACTCTGAGATCAAGAGTCAGACACTTTGGGGCACCTGGGTGGCTCAAACAGTTAAGCATCTGACTTTGGCTCAGGTCATGATCTCACAGTTTGTGGGTTCGAGCCCCACGTCGGGCTCTGTGCTGACAGCTAGCATGGAGCCTGCTTCGGATTGTGTCTCCCTCTCTCTCTCTCTGATTCTCCCCTGCTCACGCTGTCTCTCTCTCTCTAAGAAATAAATTTAAAAAAAAAAAGTTTAAAAAAAGTCAGACACTTAACCAGCTTAGCCACCCATGCATCCCTGCTACCTCTAATTCTTAAAAATCTTATCTTTGAACTTGTGTTTTATCTTTGAACTTAAAAATTTGTATCTTTGAAGTCAGTGAGTCACCAGACTTTCCATAACAAATTTAACTTCTACTAGCTTTGGGTCTCACTAGACTTCCATGCATTGTGAGTCCACCAGAATTCTGTGCTTCTTCTATAACAACATATTTAAGATTAAATAGATGGAGACCCTGACCACCCCAAGAACTCATGCTTTTCATTTCAACCAGAACTTGCTTCAAATGAAGAAAGAAAGTAATGGTATTCTAAGAAACACAAATATGCAAAGAGCTCTATCATATTCTTTCTTACTCATACTAGTTGGCTAAAATGTATGCTAAATTTATGACATTAAAAGAAAAGGAAAAGATAGGACAAGCTATTGTCCCTCTTCCTTTGACTTCTTCCTCACTCATTAGTAAACCAAAGGTAAAAAGTTGGTAGAATGTATGGGTAACAAGAAATGAATCAGTTTTGTGATTTCAGTTGCTCAGGCAAGAATGAAATGCGTAGGTACTGGTGATTCCACACCTGAGTTAAATACTTATTAAAATTGGCACTGCACATAGAAAGGTGGATAGTGAAATTCAAATTTCTAATTTTTCTTTACTGAAAATGATGACTATCTCTGTTGTGCCTTTTAAGCAATGAAATAGTTTTAAAAGGAAAAACTTTATGTATTAGTACTTTTAACAGCATTTTTCCTGTTTTTCTTAATAAGAAGCCTACATTTCATGTTGCAGCCTCACAAATCATGTAATCATGTAGTTTCTTATCTATCCAACTGCAACAAAAGTTTTTTCCTTATTTATTTACCAACCAAGAGGTTTTCATCCTTCCACAATTATCAAGTTTCAACTTGTTACTGAGGAATTGAAAACCATAGAAGGAAAGAGATGGGTAAACATTAGAACACAAAATTAATGCTGAAATGCTAAAGTAATTGACTTGTTTTAAAAAGTTTTTTAACGTTTATTTATTTTTGAGACAGAGCACGAACTGGGGAGGGGCACAGAGAGAGAGAGACACAGAATCTGAAACAGGCTCCAGGCTCTGAGCTGTCAGCACAGATCCCGATGCAGGGCTCGAACCCATGGACTGGGAGATCATGACCTGAGCGGAAGTCAGATGCTTAACCGACTGAGCCACCCAGGCACCCAGCAATTGACTTGTTTTAAAGCATAAGTAGGTTAAATGCCTTTTCATTTTAGCATTATTTGAACAATGATGTGAACAGACCACTTGATCTCTTACCGTGCTCTAGAAAAGGAAACAAAATAGTCCTGCTGCTTCTGTTTTTGCACATTGGGACACTCCATATCACCCCGTCTATACTTCCCTTTCCTGCTTCACACATTTTGTAGGGATTAAAAGAGAACCAGGGTACCTGGGTGGCTTAGTCGATTAAGCATCCAACTTCGGCTCAGGTCCATGATCTCACGGTTGGTGGGTTCCAGCCCCGCATCAGGCTCTGTGCTGACATCTCAGAGCCTGAGGCCTGTTTCAGATTCTGTGTCTCCTTCTCTCTCTGCACCTCCCCCACTCATGCTCTGTCTATCTCAAAAATAAATAAACATTAAAAAAAAATTTTTTTAAAGAGAACCAATCTTTACTCCCAGCTAAAACTCTAATATCTGGTCAATTAAACACTCTGTCTCAGTAAAATCTTTCTGGTTCTTTTTTTTTTTTTAAGTTTATTTATTTATTTTGAGAGAGAGCAAGAGCGAGCAGGGATGGGCAGAGAAAGAGAGAGAATCCGAAGCAAGCTCCATGCTATTAGCACAGAGCCTGATGTAGGGCTTGATCTCATGAACTGCAAGATCATGACCTGAGCCCAAATTAAGAGTCAGACGTTTAACCAACTGAGTCATCCAGGTGCCCCTGTCTGGCTCCTTTCAAAGCTGAAAGGTCACTCACTATAACCGTTCATTCTCTGTTCCTTTTTGTCTTTTGAGTGAGCAGGATTCTTCTCAGGTACACCCATGCCTATCACAAAGTTTGTACCTGGAAAAAAGGGCATGCCCCAGGGAGCAATCATGAGGACCCAATCCTGTGCCCCACAGGTCCTGTCTAGAAAGTGATTTGGTTGTTTCCCTACAGTTGTAGGTCATGCTTCTCTTCACAACTGAGACAAACTTGAGACTGTCTCTGTGCGGCCTGAGTGATTAATGAGTCTGTTCCACCCAGACAAGAGTTTAAAAGAGGACCAGTAAAGAGTAGTGTTGAAATTCATGGTCCCACGTAACACACTCTGCTCCGGATCAGAACTGACCCTCTCCTGTGGGAGGCCCAGGTCAAGTAGAGAGGAATCCCAGCCTTGCTTGAGCTCCAGGGTGGCACTGTTACTGGGATCCCAATTCAACTTTACAGAGCTAGCATTCACAAACTTGAGGGCTCCAAGCATCACACTATTGCCCCCTGGTGGATGACACAAGATAACAGCTTTATTCTGCTCAACACCTAGGTAGAGTATTTCTCCAAGCTTGGTTATTAATTTGACATATGATTCCTAGTAACTGACCACTCTAACATATGCCTTCTCTAGAGCAGTGAAACATTTTTCCATAGACTGGGAAGTTTATATTCTCGTTCACTTGATAGTAGTTCTCAATCATCATCATTTTGCAGCACTATGTTGTTTATTGACATTTCTATTGCCCGCTGAAAGTTCATTTCTCTAGTCCCTCGCATGTAGTTTCTTGCAAAAAAAATTCTGGGCAGCCGTTATTCAGCCACAAAGCATCTAGGAGATCCAGTCCCTAGCAGGGGAGCTGGCCAGAAACTTCAAACTATAAGAGCGGTTCAATCACTGACCTCCTTTTCCCTTCCTGGAATGACACCCATTTCTAAGAACTAAGTGAGTGAGGTGTTTGGGTTAAAAACAAAAGAAAAGAAAAAAAAGGAATGTCCAAACATTTTGGCTAAAGCTTTCCTCTGTAACACCCTCTTCCCCTAGTTAAAATTCAACCAGATACTACGAAATTCATGTAAAAAAAAAAAAAATTGTACTTCATTATATGATAAAGGGTATCTAGCAAAAACTATCACAGTATTATTTTTAATGGAAAAATTTTAGAAATTTTTCATTTAAAAATAGGTATTGAGGAGTGGCTCAGTCAGTTAAGCATCTGACTTTATTTCAGCTCAGGTCATGATTTCATGGTTCATGAGTTGAAGCCCCACATTGGGCTCTGTGCTAGCAGTAGAGCCTGCTTCAGATTCTCTCTCTCTCTCTGTGCCTCCCCTACTTGTGTTCTCTCTCTCTCTCAAAATAAATAATAAACTTAAAAAAAAAAGTATTGAAAAAAATACTATAACCGCTTATATTCAATATGGTACTTCTGTTCTTGCCCATTGGGACACCCCATTCTAACCCACTTACATTTTCCTGTCCTAATCAGCACATTAAGGGAATGAAATAAATTTTCAAAGATATAAGGATTAGGGGTGCCTGGGTGGCTCAGTTGGCTGAGCATCTGACTCTTGATTTCAGCACAGGTAAAGACCCCAGGAGCGTGGGATTAAGCCCCATGTCAGGCTCTGCACTGAGCATGGAGTCCGCCTAAGATTCTATTGTTGCCCCTCCTCCTTGCTTGAGCTCTATCCCCCTCTCTCTAAAATAAAAATTTTTAAATATATATTAGGACTGGAAAGGATGATAGCAAATTCT
The DNA here is from genome assembly GCF_008692635.1 of Crocuta crocuta. Classification (NCBI taxonomy): domain Eukaryota; kingdom Metazoa; phylum Chordata; class Mammalia; order Carnivora; family Hyaenidae; genus Crocuta; species Crocuta crocuta. The sequence goes on along the minus strand of NW_027532041.1, from coordinate 5,450,161 downwards.
ATTTATTCTTAAATATTAAGATACAAAGATTTTTTAATTATTCAAATTAATAAGAGAATATAGGAAAGTGACTAGATACAAACTCAATATTCCACATTCAGTTCTAATTCTGTATACCAGTAAAAACCAAAAAGTTAGAAAGCATATTTTGAAGAAGAGTCCAATTTCTGTAGCAACAAAAACATTAAGTATCTGGGAATTAAGCTAATAAAATACGTTTAAAACTTTTATGGAGAAAATTGTAAAACTTTATGGCAAGCCATTAAAGAAATATCTAAATAAATAAAAAGGCTACCTTAGTAGATAGGAAAACTCAAATCTTAAAAGTCCCAACTCTTTCTAAATTAGTGTGTCGATTGTCTGTATTACACTCAAATTTCCCAAAGGGTTTTTGTAGAAACAATACAAATGTTAAAATTCCTATGGAAAGGCTAAAGCCAAGGATTGCCAAGATGTTCCAAGAGAGGGAGAATGAGGAGAGAGAGAGGAAGGAGAAGGCTTGTTCTATTAAGACTTATTACACAGCCAAAGGATGATTGGCAAATTGGCAATGGAACAGAGGAGAGAGCTCAGAAACAGACCTATAACATATTTGGAAATGATGTATTGGCTTAGTATTGCAGGCAGTTGGTAAAAGAATAAACCATCAGTAAATGATGCTGGGTTGACAGGATATTCATTTTGAAATAAAAGAAGTTTTCTCTCTACTTCACAGTGCACACCAACGTCTATTACAATGAATTAAAGGCTTGAATGTGAAAGGTAATTAAAATAGATGTGGTGAATTATTATTCTTGGTTTGAGACTAGATGATGATTTTAATCCAAAGGACAACTCTAAGTCCAAAATCTTAGATGAGACCTTTTAAACTGTAGTACAAATAAGTCAAGAAGCCCAATGAAAAGCAGCCATATTGCAATGTCTCATCCAAATAACTAGTGAGCAAATAAAGAGTAATTAAATATAGTAAATCTTCATTAAGTCTGCAAAAATTATTCCAGAGTGGAGAGGTAGTCTTATAAGACATCTTATATCTTCTTAGCAAAATGTTCATCTATCATTAAAGAATAACCCTCATTAGTAGAGTTTATGCATTCTCCCCCCACACACAAAAATGGTAACTATGTGACATAATAATGTTACCCAGTCTTGGGCTCTGAGCCTTCAACCCAGCCTGTCCTAATGATGTCACCAGAAGCTTTTGGTCTCTCCATAAGATGAATTCAAGGACAGACACAACACAGTGGATGAGCAGTACAAGCAGGATAGTTTATTAAAGTGAAAGTACACTCTTGAGATATGAGAGCAGGCGAACTCAAGGGAGAGCTGGGCCCACTGAGATTTGGTTGTCTATCTTTTAGTGACAGTTGTTAATAAAAGAGTGGAATATTCATTACTTGAGATGAGGATGTCTTGGAAGCAGGTGATCATTCCCAGGAATGTGGGTTACGTGGATTTTCTTCTTCATTTGTTCAGGGGTTTCCTGTCACAGCACCCTCAGGGACGAGATTTTAGTATGTTATTTTAGTATAATGAAGGAGTAATGTGAACCTCAGCCTACTTTGTCAGCCATCTTGAGCCTGTCCGGTTTGATCCAGTTTCTTGTGGTTTTGTTTTGGAGAGCTCCCAGGGCGGTCCCAGGACTTCCTTGTAACTGGCATGACTTCCTTGTTGCTGGACTCCTTGTGTCTTATTACAGCCTAACCAACCGCCGACTCTAACAATAAATGTGTTAATTAACTTGATTCTGTGACCATTTCACCATGTATACATGTATTAAATATCACAGTGTACACCTTACAGAAAATTACATTCTGTAATCATGTAAATTAAGTAAATACAGAAATAAAATTGTTTTTCTCAGTACCTGAGTGACTCAGTTGGTTAAGCCTTGGATTTAAGTTCAGGTCATGATCTCAAAGTTCGTGAGTCTGAGCTCTGTGTTGATGGGCTCTGTGCTGATAGCTTAGAGCCTAGGACCTACTTTGAATTCTGTGTCTCCCTCTCTCTCTGCCCCTCCCCTGCTTGTGCTCTATCTCTCTCTCTCAAAGATAAACATTAAAAAAAAGAATAAATAAAATTGTTTTTTAAAAAACTAATAACCCTGTTTGTCCTAACAAAGCCTTTTGTCTTAAAGCCTTATTAGTGTGCTATTAACATTACTATGGTCTGTCATTGACATTTGATCTATCTTTTCTGCTTACTTTCAGCTTCAATGTTCTACATTCTAAGAGCACATAGCTAAAATTTAAAACTAAGTAAGGAGCTCTAATTTTTTTTCTTAAATAGTTTATTGTCAAGTTGGTTTCATATAACACCCGGTGCTCATCCCAAATAAGTGCCCTCCTCCATGCCCATCACCCCCCTTCCCCTCTCCCCCACCCCTATCAGTCCTCAGTTTGTTCTCAGCATTCAAGAGCCTCTCATGGTTTGCCACCCTCCTTCTCCCCAACTATTTTGCTCCTTCTTCTCCCCCATGGTCCTCCGTCAAGTTCCTCCTAATCCTCCTATACGTGCAAACATATGATATTTGTCCTTCTCTGCCTGACTTATTTCGCTCAGCATAACACCCTCGAGGTCCATCCACGTTGCTACACATGGCCAGATTTCATTCTTTCTCATTGCTGTGTAGTATTCCATTGTATGGATAAGCCACATCTTCTTGATCCACTCATCAGTTGATGGACACTTAGGCTCTTTAATTTTTAAAGGTATGTTTTTTAAAGGTATTTTTAAAGCAACATTTGTTGCTTTAACAGAGACACTTAAACTTAACTTCTGCCATCTTATTTTTTCTGTCAATCACATGTTTTCTTTGCATCTTTTTACTGAATTGATGGAGTTTTATTTCTATTTTTTTACTTTGCTGGCTTGGAAGGAATACATTTTATATTTTATATCTATGCTTCTCATTTTTATTTTGCTTTGTTGATTAACAAGTTCAAAGTTAATCAAAACCTCTGTCTTCCTTCCAATAAATACAAGATCCTTGGACACTGTCACACTGATAACTTCTTCTCTACTTTATTATCATCTAGTATTTTAATCCAAATTATTCATTTTTATTATTTATTTTTAGTTGAAGATCCTCTAAACTTCTGTAATTGCTAAATACTGCTCTTTTATTTCATTCCTCCCTTTTGGGTTTAACTTCTTTCTCCCTGAAATACATTTTCTAAGTATTTATTTATCTTCAGTGATAGTTTAGCTAGCTGAGTATAGAGTTCTAGGCTGACTGATATTTTCCTAAAACCTTTGAAAATATTGTCCCATCTTTTCAGGCGTTTTTGATGAGGAGACTTCTGTCTGTCAAATCTTTTCCCTTTATATATATTCTTTGTTTTCTCTCAGGTTAATTTTCTCTTTGTATTCTGTAGTTTGACCATGTGTCTGCATGAATTTGGTCTATTTACTCTGGTCTCACCTTGGGTGTCTTCAACTGTGAATTCGTGGTCTTTTTTTTATCACTTCAGGAAAATTTTCACTATTCAATGTATTGTCTTTTTACATTCTATTCTCCATTTTTCTTTCCATTTAACATTGTTCTTCCATTGCACTACATTTGAATAATTTCCTTATTTTTCATCTCCATCTTTTTACTGTGTCTAACATATATCTTGAATTTTTCACTTGTGTGACTATATTTTTAATCTCTAGGTGTCCTTCATTTTTTTAAAAAAATCAATCTCTTCTCTTTTTTAATGGTGTCCATTTTTATAATAATTCCAATTCTTTTTTTAAACAATTTGAACAATCCTGTCCTAATTTTTTTATTGCTTTATTATCTGTAATTCTCAGGTTAATGATTATTTTGTCTGTTGCATTTGTTCATGTTCACTCAACTAATTTTGTGGTGTGTGTGTGTGATGTGTATTCTTATTGTGAGCTCATATTAGAATAAATTATTATTATTATTGAGTTTCTTTTGTCATGAAAGTGTCTCAACTTGTGAATTCCTGAACCATGTGGTATTACAAATTTATATCCCATATCTAGGTGCAAACTTAGAATTATAATTCCTAATGTATGCCTTTTCTTTTCAGTCTGAGGCACAGGACAAATAAAAACATTTTCATTATTTCTCCTCAGTAAATGGTCAGGATTAACAAAAGGGGCAGTTCATCCAAGGTCCAGCCTTTATCCAGTGATTTCAGTTCCATTTTCTATATCTTCTGAGGACTTAGGCCACTTGCCCTAGTCTACTGGAGCATTAGATCTCAGCTGACAGCTCCAGTTTGACTTCAGCCTTTGCTCATTGCTTTAGCTCTGATTTTTCTCTTCATGTCTGGCACCTGAAGATTTCCCTTTCTTTGTTTTGAGCTTGATGATATAGTCACATCTTTTTTCTGAGAGAGAGTGTGTTCATGTAGACACACTACTCAGTGGGGGAGGGGCAAAAGGAGAGGGAGGGAGGGAGAGGATCTGAAGCAGGCTCCATGCTGCTGAACTGTGGGGCTCAATCTCATGTCTGTGAGATCATGACCTGAGCCAAATCTGAGAGTCAGATGCTTAACTGACTGAACCACCCAGGCACCCCTATGTTCACAATTTCTCAAGTGTACTTTTTACCTAACATTTTTATGAGTTATATTATGGAGTATGCAAACTTAGTCCACAATGTTGGTAGGAGTTTTATCAAGCATTTTTGTAATGTTTATTTATTTTTAAGAGAGAGAGGGAGCAGAGGCTCACACATGTGTGCATGCACGTGAGTGGGGTAGGTGCAGACACAAGGGGACAGAGGATCCTAAGCTGGCTCTGTGCTGAGAGCAGAGAGCTTGATGAAGGACTGGCACTCATGAACTGTGAGATCATGACCCGAGCTGAAGTTGAACAGTTAAGCAACTGAGCCACCCAGGGACCCCTCATCAATAAATTTTATTATTTTTTTTTTACATTTTAATTATCATTCAGTCTAATGGATACTGCTATTTTTTTATAGTTAATGCATAAAGGAACAAAGACTAATTCAGCAAAAACAAATATACTTACTGCCCATCTTAAGAAAAAAGTACTTAGCAACCACCTTAGGCAAGGGCAAAAAAAGCTAAAATAAACAAATCGGACTACATCAAACTATAAAGCTTCTGCACAGTGAAGGAAACCATCAACAAAATGAAAAGGCAACTTACTAAATGGGAGAAGATATTTGCAAATCATACATCCAAATATCAAATCAAAAATATATCCAAATATAATATCAGAAAAACAAATAACTGGATCCAAAAATGGGCTGAGGACTTGTATTTTTCCAAAGAAGACATACAGTTGGCCAAGAGGCACATGAAAAATGCTCAATATCATTAATTATCAAGGAAGGGCAAATTAAAACCACACTCATCAGATTGGCTATTATCAAGAAGACAAAATAAAAAGCGTTATTGAGGACATGGAGAAAAGGAGACACTCATACACCATTGTTGGGAATGTAAATTGTTGCAGCCACTATGGGAAACAGTATGGAGCTTCCTCAAAAAATTAAAAATAGAAATACCATACAATCTAGCAATTTCACTGTTAGGTATTTATCTGGTGAAACACCAATCCGAAGAGATATATGCACCCCTGTGTTCACTGCAGCATTACTTACAATAGCCAAGTTATGGAAACAACCTAAGTACATCAACAAATGAATGGATAAAGAATATAAAGTATATATAAAATGAAATATTACTCAGCCATAGAAAAGAATGAAATCTTGCCATTTGCAATAACATGGATGGACCTAGAGGGTATTATGGTAAGTAAAATAGGTCAGACAGAGAAAGATAAATACCATATGATTTCAATTATATATGAAATCTAGAAAGCAAAACAAGTGAATAAAGGAAACAGAAACAGACTCATAGGTACAGGGAAAAAACTGATGATTACTAGAACAGAAGGACTGGAGGAGGGGAACACAAAATAGGTAAACGGAATTAAGAGGTACAAACTTCCAGTTATAAAATAAAAAAATCATGGGTTTGTAACGTACAGCATAGGAAATGTAGTCAATAGCATTGTAATAACTTTACACCGTGGCAGTAACTAGATTTGTCATAGGGATCATTCATACTGCATAAAAACACAAAATTGCTATGATATTTACCTGAAACTAATAAGATATTGTATGTCATTTACACTTCAATAAAAATTAGTAAGTTATATACACTATGTGTGTAAAGATATGTGTATTTTACTAGGGGAAAGGTCTTTGATGTCCCTCAAATTCTCAAAGAAGTTCATGACCCTACCATGATGTATAATCAACATTTTACTTATGGGATGAATTTGAGGTATATATGATTGAGCTCAGACCCCCTGGAGCCTGATGAGTAGAAAGGGCATGTGTCCCTTACTGCAGACAGCTGTTTTGCATGGTCTGGCTCTTCTGGGAAACAACTATAGACTATAGATGGCAATTGAATTATCTCTCTGGTCTGTAAGTTTTAAATATAAATTATAAACCAGTAACCTTATATGCCTTTGTAAGTCTGCAACTTAAAGCCACAGGTACATAAACATCTAATGGACACTTCTGTATATTTGTACCAGTCCACTGAGATAACAATAAATGGTGAAATATTAACCGTTTTAAATATAATATACTAGAGATTCTTAAAATTTTTACTTAATATATATCTATGTAATTTCGAAAAATTGTTCATTATTATAAAAAAGAATAAGGAATATTTTTTCTTCAGCTGATTGTTAAGGATATGCACTTCTTAATTTAGTACAGAGAATGCATTTATGAAGGTCAAGCTAATATATTCATGGAATATGAGGCATGTAGTTACCCAAATTCACGGCTAAATTTCTCAATTGGTAGAATAAATTGCTGACAACAGAAACGTTTGCATTGGCCAACACTGTGGTATGATTAAGTTTGCTCATTTATTTTATAAATCTTTTGTAAAGCCATTAGAAGAGTTTTATTACTCAAATTATGAGGTTGAGTCAGAGTGGCCTTTTAAATCTATAAATTAATCAAAACTCTATTTCCAGAGCACTGAAAATATTCACCCCTTTCTTTCAATTAATTTATTTTCCCTCTCTATTACAAATAAATTGTGATTTAGTTCACAATTTCTGCCGTTGGCTATTATTCATAGGCATGCTTCTTGGATAATTCAGTAAATGTATAAATTTCCTTCACTATCCATTTCTGGGAAGATGAGAGAACCATCTCATAGAAGAAATTAACCTCAATCAAAACACTGTCTACATTCAATATATGGTCTAAACACACGTCCAAGAGAGGGTGGCCAATCTTTGTTACACAAAACTCATTTTGCTTTCTTTACAACTTCAACAAGGGAATTGCCTCAGCCCGGCATTTCTGCTTTTATTTATTTATTTATTCATTTAGCCATTACTGTGTTCATTCTATTACTTTATCATTACTTTCTTGATATCCTTTGTATAAGGCCATTTATTGGTTTATCCTTATTAAGTTTGTCTCTGTATCTAATCCTCTTATGCCAGATTTGACTTGTGCTTTTTTGTAACTGCATTCAAAATCTTATGTGACTGTGTCCCCATGGTTAGGGAAGGGCTGACTCCCCCACCCCTCATCCGGGTCACAACATTTGACTTGCCGATAGGTATAAGATCCAGGCTGAGTTAACCTGGGAAGAGTTCTCATTCTCTCAGGGCTTTCTGGGCTGATAAGATTTAAAATTAGAGCTAATAGAATTTTAACACCACACTGGAAGAAATTGCCTGAGGACTATGCAGCCACAGAGGAGAACAGGGCAAAGAGAGTGAGAGAGACAAAGTCTAAAGACATTTTTTTAAACACCTAGGTCCAGTCACACCTGATCAATCCCTTAACTTTTTATTTCTATGAAAGTAATGATTTGCTTAGACCAGTTTGAAAACTGTTTGTTTTGTATAAAAATGAAAGTTCCGATACCTTACTTTGTCTTAAAATATTTTATTTCCATTTAGAAAAAGGCACGCTATTACTACCAAACTCCTGCATATACCCAATAGAACAATACATTTTTGGGATACATTTGATTACAAAGAATAGAAACCAATTTCAATCTTGTCTAAGTTAGAGAGGGCTTTCTCATTATTTGTTCATCTCTGTAAAGTTTCAAACGTGAAGCATACTTTGGCATGACTAGGTGCCAGAACTCAAACATTATTTTTATCATTCTCATTCTCCATTAATCCTTCATTTCATTTTGACATCATTTCCTCTTGCCTCAGTTTTTCTACATGTGGATATAATGTTACCACTGAAAGTTCCAGAACTTCATCCAGATCAAATTTCTGTAATCCTTAGAAAAAAGGCTTTTTTTCTTTCAGTTCCAAGTCATCTGATTATCCCTTCCTGTGTCATTTACTTTTTTTTAATGTTTATTATTTATCTTTGAGAGAGAGAGCAAGAGAACAGAGGAGGGGCAGAGAAACAGGGAGAGAGATTCCTAAGCAGGCTCTGTATGATCAGTGCAGAGCCTGATGTGGGGCTGGAACTCATGAACTGTGAGATCAGGACCTGAGCTGAAATCAAGAGTTGGATGCTTAACGAACTGAACCACCCACATGCCCCTCCTGTGTCATTTCTATGCCTGAAAAAATCACATAGCAAATGTTTAGAATATGCAACGCATCACCCCCAAGTTACCTGCTTACCTCCATGATCAGAAGGAAGCTTTTTAGGATTAGTAATTTTATTTAGTAATTAAATTTATTTAGTAAATTAAATTTATTTAGTAATCCCAATAAAACCACATAAAATTAGGGCAGATGTAAAGAGTGAGGAAGCAAATTTCCAAACGGAAAACAAGAGGTGTAACATTTCATTTAAAGACACAGGGTTTACCACCCATGTTATTCTCTTCTTTCTACCGAGATGTCACTAAGATGAGAAAACAAACCAGTCAAGGTTGTAAGAATGAGAGAAGTAATATTAGTGGAAGACGGAGCGCAATACAATTTTGAAAGGCAAAAAGAAATGAAGAAATGGACACAGATGATCGAGCTGGGAAAAGTCAAAGTCTAAATAGTGGACAGAAAGTAATAATACCTGGAAGGACTTGAAATCAGGCTGACATGAATGAGGGTGAAGAGAAGGTGAGGAATTATAAACGAAGATACAGGTTGAAGTCAATACATGCAGTGGTCAATATCCCCTCACTTGTCACGAGCAGAATTCCAGAAGTCTTTCATCCCCACACAGCCACTCCTCACAAGACTCAGTCTGGAGCCTAGAGGTTCCTTCTCTACAGAATTTGGAGGAGAGTCACTTGGGTCTGACAGACATCTGGAATGGCAGAGTCAGGGATGAAATATGAAGTTCATAACAGAGAATTAATTGACAGGCTGTATGGGGATTTCCCAACTCCCCTTTCCATTACATCTTGGTACAGAACACTGGTCATTTAAACACCTGGTCCTGAGAAGGAGATGGGAGGTTTCCATGAGAGACCATATACATAGACCCATAGAACTGGCACTTTGAGGTCCCCCAGTAAGAGGGCTGATCCCTACTCAAGCCCACATTTTTAGAATGTTTTAATCAGATTTTGTAATGCCTCACTCTTAAATATAAATGGACACTAAAACATCACCAGTTAAGACACCTCCAAAATTTAAAATATATATATTTTAAAACAAACATTTAAAAAAAGTATATAAGGAAAAAGAGTGTGCAGGGAATGAAAGAGAACTTTTTTATGCCTTTATTTATTTCTGAGAGAGAGAGAGAGACAGTGTGAGCAGAGGAGGGTCAGAGAGAGAGAGGGAGATACAGAACCCGAAGCAGGCTCTAGGCTCTGAGCTAGCTGTCAGTACAGAGCCCGACGCGGGACTCAAACCCACGAACCGTGTGATCATGACCTGAGCCGAAGTCGGAAGCTTAGCCAACTGAACCACCCAGGCGCCCCGAAAGAGAATTTTTAAAAAGATAAAGAAAATCTGTTATTAGAATCCTCAAAAAATAAGAAAATAACAGTTGCACTAATAAGAAAAGAATTATATAGAAAAGAAAACCAAAGAATATTGGAAATTAAAAATATTCTAATTCAAATGCCAAAATTCAGAACAGCAGAGGACAAAGTATTAAAAACTCTCAGAGAGTTAGACAAAGAAATAAAAAGGTAGAGGGGCACCTGACTGGCTCAGCTGATAAAGCATGTAACTCTTTTGTTTGTTTGTTTGTTTGTTTGTTTTTATTTCTGAGAGAGAGAGAGAGAGACAGCGTGAACAGGAGAGGGTCAGAGAGAGGGAGACACAGAATCTGAAACAGGCTCCAGGCTCTGAGCTAGCTGTCAGCACAGAGCCTGACACGAGGCTCAAACCCACGAACTGTGAGATCATGACCTGAGCTGAAGTCGGACGTTCAACCGACTGAGCCACCCAGGCACCCCAAGCATGTAACTCTTGATCTTGGGGTTGTGAGTTCGAGTCCCATGTTGGGTGTAAAAATTACTCAAAAATAAAATCTTAAAAAAAAAAAAGAAATAAAATGGTAGAGAACATAAGGAAAATGACAAGCTATAGAGGCTCAAGGTAAGAAGCCCTACATTCGACAAAGACAAATTCCAGAAAGAGAGATCAGAAAAAATTGTGGAGGAGAAATAGTCAAAGAAATAATATATGAGAGTATTTCCTACAGTGAAAGGATTTAAGTCTCCAGATGGAAAGAGGCCCCCAAATACATAGCACATTCAATGTAAAAAGACCCACAACAATGCCTCAGGAATAGAGAAGATACTAAAAATTTCCAACGAAAAAACTTTAGATCACATCAAAAAGATTGGGGCTGAGAATGGCACTGACTTCCCAAGAAATGACGTTGAAACTCCAAAGGCAATGGAGCAACAACTTCAAAATGATGAAGTAAAATAATTTTCAATATCAAGTGATCATTCAAAGATACGCATAGAACAAAGACATTCTGATTCACAGAGGATAACATACATTACCTCCCATGCAGTCTTTCAAAAGGAGCCTCTAAAGAGTGGGCTCCAGAAAACTCAGGTAGTAAAATGAAACAGAAGAAAATATGAAATGTAAGGGAAAATGGAGTCAACCTGAGAAAGCGGTAAAGAGAACTCCCAAGAAAAGGGCCATACAGCTCGTGTTGGAGAGAACAGAGAGACCTCAGTCATGTTTTCCGGAGAAACTCTTAAGTAGTTCTGTTTATATTTGTGGAGCATTTTGGCTTGTGGCAGTGTTGGGCGGGAAGTGTGTATGGATAGCAAGTGCTACAGGTGAAACCAATGACAAGATGAAAAACGGTTGCAGAAAGGGGAAATACATCACAGCCTATGCTTTAGCTCCACAGTAAACACTGTTTACAAGCTTATAATGATCTTGCACTATGTGTTGATTAAAGTAGTAGCATGTAATGGGAAAAGGGTAGGAGGAGGGGTAAGGTAGACCAACATCTGTCATAATGAGTTGCCTAAATTTAATAACTAAGAAGAAAGGGTAGTACACCTTTGTCATTTATAAATACAGACTTAAGAAACAGGTGCACCTGACTGGTTCAGTCGGAAGAACATATAAATCTTGATCTCAGAGTTATAAGTTTGAGCCCCACTTTGGGGGTAGAGATAATTTAAATTTAAAAAAAAAGAATAGAAGAAGTAGCTTTTAAAAGTCAAAGATTTAAGTAGTAATAAATGAAGATTGGTCAAAGACTTACTTTTAATGTCAAGCTTATTGGTACGTTTTGATTTTCACCATCTGCATAGATTATCGAAATTTAACTTCCTAAGTAAATAAAAATAACAAAGGCAACAAAACTTAAAAACGAAATGATATCCAACCCTTTTGATACCTACCTCACAAATCTAGGTTTTATTTATTTATGAAAGCTTTGTAGACAAGCCATGTTGACAGACTCCTTTGGCATGTGTCTACACAGAAAAATGTCTACACAGACAGAATTCTAAATATTTAAAGACAAATACTTTTGTTGATTCCATCAGGGTAATTATTTGAGTATGGAGAGCTGGTTTCTCACTTAATTTCACCTGGTCATCTGCTATGTTCCTATGATGGGATTCTAACGTGAGATTTGTACAATTGCTTGCTCTGTTAGCAAAGCACTTGGACACCCCACAGTTAGGGGGCTCCTGAGCATTTGCTAGCTCCTCAAAGTATTGTGAGTTTTTAGACACACAAATCCTAAATTTAAGAAATTATCAAAGTAATCTCCCATAGACCAAGAACTTAGGTCAGAAAGTACACCCAGGTCCTTTAGACAGTAAAAGCTGTAAATCCCTCAGGTTTCTTCAGAGAGTCTGAAGAGAGATGAGGTGTTTAAGTCCTGTGGCAAAATTAGATTAGCCTGGCAAATTCCTACCATGCTGCTACACTCCTAAGGAGAGCAAGTTCCCATGTGCCCCATTATGTCCCTAGGAAGACCTAAAATTGCAGATTCCTCTCCACTACCTCCCAATCCCTGAAGCCTCTGAAGAAATATTCACTAGCCCTCTGAATAGAATGCTCAGACCAAAAGGATTTGGCCAAAGAGGTTTTGAGATCAAAACTTTTCATCTTTGGGGGCTCCTGGGTGTCTCAGTCAGTTAAGCATCTGACTTTGGCTCAGGTCATGATCTCACCTTTGTGAATTTGAGCCCCCACATCAGACTCTCTGCGATCTTCAGATCCTCTATCTCCCTTTTCTCTGCCCCTCCCTCGCATGCACATGTGCAGGGACTCTCACTCTCTCAAAAAATAAACATTAAAAAAAAGTTTTATCTTTTTATCTTCAACTCTGCAGTTCTTTCTACCTATATAACCCAATTGCTCTCAAAAATGAATTTTTATTCAACGTTGATTTTATTTTTTATCTAAATGATTGACTTTTTTCCATTCAACTTAATTGACTTCTTATTTGATTATGGCAAATAAATCAACTGATTGATTTGATTCTGTGCTTACCTAATCTCTATAATACACAAATAAGACCTTAATGTAATCATCTGTTTTATTAACTTCACTAGAGCCAACAGTTTTGCCTATGCATTCTATAATAGTGGCATTTAATAGACCACTGGATTCTACTGAGTTTCCAGTTCATGTTTGTGAATAAATGATTGGTTTTGACTATTCCAGTTAAATGATTTAAATTTCCCCATTTTAAGATACATAAAATATAGTCTTTAAAAATTACATAATTTGTGTATATAAACTTCTCTTGGCATTGAAATAACTAGTATTAACCTGGCAATACCAAGAACATACATCCCTACTTTCATCTGTTCAAGATCTTGAAGTAGGTGGATTGCTGAAGAAAAGAGATGTTTTTAGCACATAATTAATAATCTCTCTCAGAATCTTCAAATGTATTTTCCTGTTGTTCATCCTGATCAATCAGATTCCAAGGGACTATCCTGGAGGAAAATAATTCAGGCTCTGACAAATGGCCAACATGCATATCAAAAATCTACATTTTCTGCCTAGATAATTTCTATCTAGAAAATTTTGTTTATCCTTCAAGTCTCAGTTCAAAGCTTCCTTTATTCTGAAACCTCTAGTACCTGGTAAATTTCATGGGTTGCCAGGGACAGAAATGGATTGTGGCTATGATATGGAAACAAAAGCTTTATTGGAAGAATGTAGGATGCCTTCCAGAAATCTCAGGAGGACCTGAAAAACTCGGCCTTGGGGAAAACAGAAAGCAAAATAGCTCCAAGGACCTCTGCAGCAAGAGCTTTTGGTGCTTCTCTCCATGAGTCTTACCCCACAATGACTTATGACCAATCATGTTCTATCCATGTTCTCATTTCAAATTCCAGGCAGAAATTACATGAATAACTAAGATGGCAGATAGATCAAGCTCGGCCACTGGGGTGAGCTGTTAGGTCACCCTAGTTTGTGTCTTCTGTCATCTTTGACTTGGATGCAGCCTCTCCTATATTCTGAATGCACTTTGTACCTGCCCTCTGAAGCCAATTATACTATTTTTGTTGTTGTTGTTTTAAAGTTTATTTATTTATTTATTTTGAGAGAAAGAGAGAGAGAGAGATAGCATGCGTACTTTCTCATGCATGCACACATGAGCTGGAGAGAGGCAGAGAAAGAGAGAGGGAGAGAGAGAATCCCAAGCAGGCTCAGCACTGTCAGCACTGAGCCCAATGTGGGGGTCAAATTCATGAACTGTGAGAACATAACCTGAGTCAAAATTAGGAGTCAGATACTTAACTGACTGAGTGACCCAGGAGTCCCACCAATGATGCTGTTGAAACACTATAAGGCAGATATTTTCCATATTTTAATCCTTAGTATAGTGCACAGTGATTGATACTTACTAAGTGTTGAAAAATTATGGTCGTATGATTTAAATTATATTTTATTTTCTTCTAATGATAGAAATTATCAAATGCTGTAGAGACTTCTGTAAGTTGTGTAAGAGCCATTAGCAGCCCCTTCATGAGAGTGAACAGAGATGACTTGTTAGTGCTGTCTCTAAAGCTCAAAAGCAAGAAAAGCCTTAGCATGTGGTACACAGAAAATCAGTACAGAGGGACCACTGGTCAATGCAGCATAGTGGCACCTGTCATCTCCTCGTTCATACTCTGTGGTGCCACAGTGTATTCTTTGATCATGATCCTCAACATGAGACCAACTGTACATCTCTAGGAACTTGACAGTGTGTTTAGCCAATTGTCTAATAGACTTAAAGCATGCCACCTTCCGTTCACCTCTTGGAGCTCCCAGAGTTATGTCACCTATCCTTTCATACCTTGGAATACAATATACTTACCTAGTGGGGCTTCTGGGTGGCTTGATTAAGCACCTGACTCTTGATTTTGGTTCAGGTCATGATCTTATGGTTTATTAGTCTGAGCCCCGTGTGGCACAGACAGTGCGGAGCCTGCTTAGAGTTCTCCTTCTCTCCCTCTCTCGCTGCCCCTCCCCTGCTCATTCTCTCTCTCTCTCTGTCTGTCAAGATAAATAAACTCCTAAAAAAATACTTGTTTAGTCCCTGTATCCAACAATTGTGTGTCAGGATAGGTCCATATCTTAGAAACATAAACCCCTACTTAACTGGGGTTAGGGTTAGGGGCATACCTTGCCATCAGTTTCCCACCCTTCAATGTACCCATTTCTCTTGCCCCAAGATCAAAGGGACCTTCTTTTTAAAACAGAATTTAAAAGAAAAAACTTTAATCAGTAGATTACTCCCACTAAATCTTCAGCATAACACCCATTTATGAAGCAGATAAGCCTAAATGTTTATAGGAAGTCAGGGCTGGTTGGTGAGAATTGAAGTGTTTTGGGGGGTTTGATCTGTTGTTTTGCTTCTTCCTATCTGTTTCAATGGTTTTACATCCTTGTTTTTTACAATGAATATGTATTATTTTTTAAATATAGCTAAGCTTTCTAAAATATTAAAGAAAAGAGGGAAGTAGCAAATGGTTAGCCTTAAATTCAGGTGATCTAGCTCTAGTAATGCTAAAATAATGTTTTATTTAATAGAAAAGATATCAAAATAGAGTGGCTATCCTCTAGAACATAAGTTTTAGTCCCTAGTGCCATTCTCCATGAGAAGGAACTTTTTTTGAAGAAATGGCTGATTTCAGGGCTGAGGCAGGGTAGGTTCAAGGTGAACCTGGAACGTGTTACTCAAAAGTAAAACATGACGAGATGCATTGCACAGACACAGTGCCAAATTGAGGAGTCAGTCTGGGGGAGGGGAGGATAATCATCAGAATAATTAAGTCATGAATTCTAAACCATTGAACAAATAGTAATTTACTAGTTCTTACCAGTACAATGACCAGGGGAAAGGAAAGCTGTTGCAGACAGTAGAAACAGAATGCCAACTGGTAAATGCAGGAGTCCTGCAGTTGAAAATCATTATTTTATAATAAAGATCGCACCAGGCAAGAACCATCAATGAATACTAAATCTAGCAAACTTTGATAAAAAAAAAAAAAAATAGGACTCTTACATGGTTGGTCTTAAACTGTGTCCCCACAGACTGCTTATTAATTGTAAGGAATAAAAAGCAGAAATTACATACTAAAGAAATTCATCACCTTGAGATAGTAATCAAAATTAACCTCAGCTATGAGGGACAAATGGATATCATGTGCCTGCATTTGTCACACAGACAGAAGGGTGCAACACCATCTTGTAATAAAGTATAACCTGAATTAAATAATGAGGATATATCAGCCAAGGTGGGATGTGACTATATGTTTTATTAATTTTTAAAAATATTTATTCATTTTTGAAAGAGAGAGAGAGAGCACACAAGCAGAGGAGGAGGGGCAGAGAGAGAGGGAGACACAGAATCCAAAGCAGGCTCCAGGCTCTGAGCTGTCAGCACAGAGCCGGATGTGGGGCTCAAACCCACAGACCATGAGATCATGACCTAAACCGAAGTTGGATGCTTAGCCAACTGAGCCACCCAGACGCCCTTGTATTTTTTTTAAATTGTTAGTATCATAGGGACACCTGGGTGGTTCAGTTGGTTAAGTGTCCCACTCTTGGTTTCAGCTCAGGTCATGTTTTCATGGTTTGTGTGTTTGATCCCTTCATCAGGCAGTGCAGAACCTGCTTGAGATTATTTCTTTCTCCCTTCTTCTATGCCCTCCCCCACCCCATGTCTCTCTCACTCTCAGAATAAATAAAGAAACTTCTTTAAAAATATTTTTTAAAATGTTAGTATCATAAAAGACATTGAGAGGACATGGAAATGTTCCAGGTAACAGAAGGCTAAAAAGACACAACTAAATGCAATTCCTGACCATTTTTGGGATTCTGTTCTGGAGGAGGAAAAAGTGCTATAAAGGACATTATTGAGTCAAGTGACAAAGTTGGAATATGGATGCTATATTAGGTAAAAGTATTCTAAAATGCTAAATTTACTAAAGTTGAAACAGTACTGTAGTTACATGAGAAAATACCTGTATTCCTAGGAAAAACACTCTGAAGTATTTGAAGGCAAAGGACCATGATATATGCATCTTACTCTCCAAAAAATGAAGTATGTGCATGCATACACATGTGCGCGCATGTGCGCGCGGGCGCACACACACACACACACACACACACACACTGTCCCGCCAAGTGTACATTATCTTGACAACATTTCACAATTTATATCATTACTACTGTGTAAGAGCAGTAACTAATATGCTAAGTATTTTCCCTGTGGTCAGATGATACCATGGTTTTCTTTTTTTTTTTTTTCTTTTTAGCTTATTAAAATAAACTGGATAGGGGCGCCTGGGTGGCTTAGTCGGTTAAGCGTCCGACTTTCGCTTAGGTCATGATCTCGCGGTTTGTGGGTTCGAGCCCCGCGTCGGGCTCTGTGCTGACTGCCAGCTCAGAGCCTGGAGCCTGTTTCACAGTCTGTGTCTCCCTCTCTCTCTGACCCTCCCCTGTTCACGCTGTCTCTCTCTCTTTCCTAGAAATAAATAAAAATATTTAAAAAAATAAATAAAAATAAACTGGATAATTTACAATGATTAATTTTTGAATGTTAAACCAAATTTGCATTCCAGAGATTAAACCCCACTTTGTACTGATGTATTAACCTTTTTATATATTGATACATTTAATTTCTAGATATTTCTTTAGGATTTTTATATCTCTGCTCATGAGGGATACTGGTCTGTAATTTTTTCATGTAATTTCTTCACTCTCAGGGCAATTTTGCCCTCATAGAATAGGTTGGAAAGTATTCCGTCTTCTTCAACCTTCTAGAAGAGTTTGGGCAGAATTGGTATTATATTTTCTTCAAATGTTTGGAAAAATTCACCAATGAAACCATCTTGGCCAGGAGTTTTGTTGTTTGGGTTTTTTAAAGCAGCATGTTAACTGCAAATTCAATTTCTTCAACAAATTAAAAGCTTTTCAGTTTGTCTATTTCTTCTTGAATAAATTTTGGTAGTTTGTGACTTTCAAGGAATTTGTCTATTTCATCTTAGTGGTAAAATTTATAGGTATAATACCGTTCATAATATTTTTATTACCCTTTTAGTACCTATAGTGATGGATTTAGTATCTATAGTGATGTCACTTTTCTCATTCCTGAATATTGATCGTCTATGTCTTCTCTGTTTCTTCCTGATCAGTCTGGCAGAAGTTTTATCAAGTTTATTGATCTTGTCAAAGAACCAGCTTTTTATTTCACTGATGTTCTCTATTCTTTTCATTTTGATCTTTCTATATCATTTATTTCCTTTCTTCTCTTAGTTCAGATTTCATTTGTTCTATTCCCGCTGGTTTCTTAAGATGAAAACATAAGTCATTGATTTATACGTGTGTATGTATGCATTAGCAAATTCTGATATTAACATTTTTATCCAATTCAATTACTTTCTGCTTCTCTTTGCTTTTTAAAACTTTATCCATGTATCATTTAAGACTGTTATTTAGTTATCAAATGTATGAGTAGTTTTCTAGAGCTCTTTATTTTTTTAATCTCCAATTCAATTATGGTCAAAGAGCAGATGATTCTAACAATTTTAAATTTATTGAGACTTCATCTTGGTTCAGAATATGTTCTATGTTGGCAAATTTGTATGTGAACTTTAAAATAATGTGTATCACACTGTTGTTAGATGATGTCTTCTTCGATTTTCAGGTCAATTTGGTAGTAATTCAGATATTCCATATCCTTATTAACTTTATGCCTAGGGGTTCTATCCGTTATCAAAAGAATATTGAAATATCTGACTAAAATTGTGGATGCGTCTATTTCTTCTTACAGTTCTATTATGTTTCATTTCACATGTTTTGGAGCTGTTATTAGATGCATGCACCGATCAGTCCTCCCTGAACACAGGAGAGACAGGAGAGGACCATGCAGTAGGTCTCTGAGGTTTCCTTTCTGTTTAGTGCTCTCCACGCCAGGATTCTTGGCCTGGAAACCCTCGCCACCTTGATGTCCACGGACTCTCAGATTCATCTCCTCCACTCATGGAGTCTGCCAGATTCTACCTGTCTCTGCCACAGCCTAGAACCTCTCTGGGCAGTAAACTGGAGTTGACCCCTTTTTGTTTCTTGCCTCTCAATAACTGACTTTCAGTGCCTCATGTCCAGCATCTTGAAAGCTGAAAACTGATGTTTATACATCCTGTTTGTCTATTTTTCTTTAATTTGTTCTTTCTTCCTTCTTCTTTTCTTTTTTTTTTCTTTTCTTTCCTTTTTCTGTTGGGGGAGGTGCTTCAGACAAAGAATACATCTGACTGGAAGTGGAATTCCTTCTTGGTCTTTTTGTTTAGGTTTAAATGCCTTATAGTTTCTGTGGATCAGGAATTTGGGAGCAGCTTGGCTGGGTAGTTCGGCTCCAGTTTATGAAATTCACTGTTTGCTTTTTGACAACAAGGAACCTTGAAAGTCTTCCAGTTTAATCACTAAAACTCACCCTGTGAGAGGTATTATAAAGAGTTTATTTTATTTTTCTTGATTTAGAAGTTTATTTCAGGCAAGATATAATATGCACAAATTAGTTTTGCAAAGTTTTTATTACTAAAGTATTTTGACTAAATCCTGTAATTGAAACCATTATATTTGTTTTAGTTTATATGCTATAGTATATAAAATAATAGTTTATTATATAATACAACATAATCTTGCATCGTATATAGTATCCAATTTTCACCTTAGATTTATAAATGCTATTTATGCTAATGAAAAATAATACACTAATTGCATTAATACTAGCTATAATTTGAGGGCAATTTATGTGCCACAGAAAGTTTGTTTTGTTTTATTTTTAAGTTTAATTTATTTTGAGAGAGAAGAGCGCATGTGAAAGGAGCAGAGAGAGAGAATACCAAGCGGGCTTCACACTGTCAGTGCAGAGCCCCATGCAGGGCTCAAATTCGCAAACCGTGAGATCATGACCTAAGCCAAAATCAAGAATCAGACACTTAAACGACTGAGCCACCCAGGCACCCTGTCAGGGTAGGTTTTCATATGCTATCTCATTTCATTCTCACAACTCTATAGCATATTTACTATTGATACCCTTATTTTACAGGTGAGAAAATTAAGACCAAAGAAGGTCAAATGACACAAAAGTCACACATTCAGGAAGCTGATGATCCAGGATTCCAATCTATACCTTTCTAATGCAAAAACTTCTTAACCACTGACTATCCTGGACAAAACTGAGATAAATGCCTTGAGTAGAACTAGTACTTTCTATTCTACTTTGAATAGGATTTTACTAAAGCACAAAACAGGAAGATCTATAAGATTGCATTTGAGAGGACTCTGGAAATCTACAGATAGAAATAAATCCTAGAAATAAAGCCCAACTATACTGTACTTTGAATCATCCATGAAGTCAAAACAAGTATGAGGTCTAACTGTAGTTAGAAATCAATTTTCCTTCTAGTTTTTCATAGCTTCTTTTTCCCACACTTTAAACTGTCCTAATCTGCTTTCCTACTGTGACTTATTTCTGGTAATGTATAGTTGGGATAACAGCATCCTCACACCTGGTGGGCTATGTAGCTGTACATGCTGGGAATGGTAAGGATCATGAGGAACCATGGAGGTACAATACAAGCCACTGTCACTTCAGAAATGAAGACATAACTTTGCTGATGGTAGGACCTGGTCTAAGGCAATAACATGAAAACCACAGGAGTACCTTCACATGTAAAAGCAAACTCAGTCAGTAGCAAACTGGCAGAGCACTTTGATGAGAAATAACATGTTTTAGTAAAGCGGCTTCTTCTACTTGTTAACCGGTGTGCCTCCAATCATAAAAAATACATTCGTTCCTTTATCCTACAAACATGTACCCATTATCTAGTCAGGCACTATGCTTGGTGCTGGGGGTGTCAAAATAGGTAAATGCATAGATGGATAGATGGATGGATGCATGGATGGATGGATGGATGGATAGATAGATAGATAGATAGATAGATAGATAGATGGTAGATGATACAAGTCTCAGATCCGTAAGTCTTCAGCATCTAAGAAAAAGATCAAGTGTGTAAAGGCTTTGATGCCCAACAGTGAAACACCACCAGGAATATACCTGCATTCTGGTTTCTTATTTGTTACAAGCAGGGAGACTTTACACCCTGGAGAACAAACAGGAATCTCAGAGGATGTTTGGGGGACATGTCATAGGATTTGGTCCCATGTTACCATAATTTGGGGGAAGCTTCCAGGAAGCTCTGGATTATGTGCTGTCGGAAAATTGGAAGCAATTCTATGATTGGATATTTTAATAATTTTTACCTAGGAGGAAGGAGGCATGGAATGGGTAATTGGTAAAGAAGCAATAGTCATTCACGTTAGCTGAGGAAGGGGGAATGTGTGACCATGTTCATGGTTAGCACAGTATTCTTATTTTTGTCTATGTTCAGATGTGATTATGGAGGGTTCCTGGTTTTGTTTTAATCCATTAAATGGATTAGCCACAGCGTGACCACTTAACAATTTTGGAGAAAATGTTATGTTCTGTAAGAAAACAGCATGGTCTAGTTGAAATGTAGGACTGTTTTTTCCTTCCTCAATACTCAGTTATACTATGCCTTGATAAGTGCTTACTTATGAGAATACACAGATGTGGGAGAAGTTAATAAGCTCCTTCCATACCCAAAACCATCTTGTGATAGATAAAAGTCCTAGACATGAATTACATTTGGTGACTAAAAAGATAGAGCTAAAAAAAAGTTGAAAATATCATTGGGATGTGAACTTAAAATTTTTTCTGCTTTTACCATAAGTGGCTTGCAGCTTGTTAGAGTATAACTGACATGCAATAAATTGCACTTACTAAAACCTACAATTGGATGACTTTGACATATTGACATATCTCTAAAATTGTCACCACAAACAAGAGAATGAGTATACCATCACCTTTAAAGGTATTTTGTGAAAACATAAAATACCTAGCAATAAACCTAACCAAGGATATAAGAGATCTGTGTGATGAAAACTATAGAAAACTTATGAAGGAAATTGAAGAAGATACAAAGAAATGGAAAAACATTCCATCCTCATGGATTGGAAGAATAAATATAGTTAAAATGTCATTACTACACAAAGCAATCTACACATTCAATGCAACCCCAATCAAAATTGCACCATCATACTTCTCAAAACTAGAACAAACTATTTGTATGGAACCACAGNCACTGAGAAAGAATGAAATCTGGCCATGTGTGGCAACATGGATGGACCTTGAGGGTGTTATGCTAAGCTAATTAAGTCAGACAGAGCAGGACAAATACCATATGTTCGCACGTATAGGAGGATTAGGAGGATCTTAACAGAGGACTGTGGGGGAGAAAANTTTAAAAAAAAAAAAAAAAAAAAGTATTTTGTGCTCCCTTGAAATCTCCTCTCCTTCCCTTCATCACTCTATCCCCCCAAACCTGGTCCCCAGGCAATCACTGATCTATTTTCTCTAAATAACTTAGTGTGAAGGTTTTAGAAGTTTATGTAAATGAAATCCTATAGTATATCTCCTTTTGTGTCTGACTTCTGTCACTTAGCATAATCTGACATTTATCCATGTTGTTACATGTTTCCAAACCTATTCTTTTTTATTGCTGAGTAGTATTCCATTGTGTCATACGCAAACAACTTCTTTAAGGATTCTCCTATTGATGGACATTTAGGTTGTGTGATGGGGCTTTTTTGGATTTTATTTTATTTTATTCATTTTAATAATGTAATTATTTTTTAATTTACATCCAAGGTAGTTAGCATATCTTACAACAGTGACTTCAGGAATAGATTCCCTAATGCCCCTTACCCATTTAGCCCATCCCCCCTCCCACAACCCCTCCAGTAACCCTCTGTTTGTTCTCCATATTTAAGAGTCTCTTATGTTTTGTCCCCCTCACTGTTTTTATATTCTTTTTGCTTCCCTTCCCTTATGTTCATCTGCTTTGTATCTTAAAGTCCTTATATGAGTGAAGTTATATGATATCTGTCTTTCACTGACTGACTAATTTCACTTAGCATAATACCCTCCAGTTTCATCCATGTAGTTGCAAATTGCAAGATATCATTCTCTTTGATTGTCAAGCAATACTCCATTGTGTATGTGTGTGTGTGTGTGTGTGTGTGTGTGTATGCTATAAACATTGGGGTGCATGTGTCCCTTCAAAGCAGCACTCCTATATCCCATGGGTAAATATGTAGTAGTGCAATTGCTGGGTCGTAGGGTAGTTCTATTTTTAATTTTTTGAGGAACCTCCATACTGTTTGTTTTCCAGAGTGGCTGCACCAGTTTGCATTCCCACCAGCAGTGCAAAAGACATCTTCTTTCTCTGCATCCTTGTCAACATCTGTTGTTGCCTGAGTTGTTAATGTTAGCCATTCTGAAGGATGTGAGGTGGTTTTGATTTGGATTTCCCTGATGATGAGTAAGTGAAATTGAGCATTTTTTCATGTGTCAGCTGGCCATCTGGATGTCTTCTTTGAAAAGTGTCTTTTCATGTCTTTAGTCCATTTCTTCACTGGATTATTTGTTTTTTGGGTGTTGAGCTTGAAAAGTTCTTTATAGATTTTGGATATTAACCCTTCATCTGATATGTTGTTTGCAAATATACTCCCATTCCATCGGTTGCCTTTTAGTTTTGCTGATTATTTCCTTCACTGTGAAGAAGCTTTTTATTTTGATGAGGTCCCAATAATTCATTTTGCTGTGTGATGGTTTTAAAATAAGTCCACAAAGTCTTTCCTATTACTCTCCTCAGGAAGTGGCATCTAATTGCCCTCTGCTTTTCAAAATGGACTGGACTTAGCAACTCAATTCTAATGAATAGAATAAAGCAGAGTGATGGCATGCAACTTTTGAAACTAGTCATGTAAGGATTTTGGACTTCCTCCTTGTTCTCTATAGGATAACCTTCACTGGGGGAAGCCAGCTGCCAAGCTGAGGAAACTCAAACAGCTCTATGGAAAAGCCCATGTAATGAGAAACTGTAGTCTCCTGTCAACTGCCATGTTGGAAACAAACTCTCCAGTTTCAGTCCAAACTTCAAATGACCATAGCCTCTTTATAGCTTCACTACTAACTTCATGGGAGACCCAAAGCCAGAACCACCCAGCTAAGCCACTCCTAAATTCCCAATCCACAGAAACTGTGAGATAATAAACATTTGCTGGTTTGGGGGGGGGGGGGTTAAATTTTTTAAATGTTTTATTTATTTTTGAGAGAGTCATAGAGACAGCGCGAGCAGGAGAGGGCAGAGAGAGAGGGAGACACAGAATCTGAAGCAGGCTCCAGGCTCTGAGCTAGCTGTCACCACAGAGTCCGACGCGGGGCTCAAACCCACAAACCAGGAGATCGTGACCTGAGCCGAAGTCGGACGCCTAACCAACTGAGCCACCCAGGCGCCCTGAACACTTACTGTTTTAAGTTACTAAATTACAGAGAAATGTATTACAGGGTAATAGGTAACTAATATAGGTTGTTTTAGATTTGGGGCTATTGCAAGTAAAGCAGCTATAAACTTTGATACAAGTATTTGTATAGATACAACTTTCATTTCTTTTGGTTTACTGTATATTTGGGCACAATTTTTATATTGCCTTATATTGTTTTCCATTCAAGTGTCAAATTGACCCAACAAGGTTATAGGATTCAGGTACTTATTTAATATTCCACACAATGCTCAACCCATGTTAATTGCCTAGTAAATGATCAATATTTTGAATTGAGATAAATTGAGAACAATAAGAAGTACTCAAATGACTTTCCACAGGTACCAGAGAATGGAGAAGGTGATTCAATGTTGTTGGTGGATGGACTGCCTGACCTTCCCCATATCCACCTTGTGAAAAAAAGAATTGATTTTCTTCAGGTCCAGAAAAAGAATGCAGTTTGGAGTCCATGAAAAAATTTCACCCCCAGGTAATGTGAATTCTAATTTGAATACCACACATAAATGGGCAGTAATCCAGTTTTATCCAGGTAAAAATCTGAAGTGGCACACTTGTCAAAATAGAAATAAAATGTACTATTTCACATTGCCAGACAGTGCACTCTCTCTTTCAGCTGCTTCTCAACCAATCTAAGCTGTGTTTACAGGAACTGACCATGACATAGAGAATTTGAGTAAGATTTATCTCCTGGCTCTCAGATACAGCTGAGAGATACAGCTGAGCCATGTGTGTAGAAATACATATAGGAATGCCTTGGTAATGCTCAGTAGGTTTCTGTGGGTTCAGTTCCTTTACCTGGCATGGAGGACACTGAGCTTTTTCAAGAGATAGAAATGTAGGATTTGAAATAGTCAACTACCACTAAGAAACATTCTGAACAAAGAAAGTGCTAACAAACTTAACCACAACATATGGAATGATTCTATTAGTGGGAGATAGGAATCCCTCCACAACAATTTTGAGAGCGAGTAATAATGAGGACTTTATTTTTTTTTCAAGTTTATTTATTTAATTGGGAGGAGTGGGGTGTGGGGAGGGACAGAAAGAGAGGGAAAGAGAGAAAATCCCAAGCAGGCTCTGCATTGTCACTGCAGAGCCCAGCTCAGGGCTCAATCCCACGAACTGTGAAATCATTACCTGAGCAAAAATCAAGAGTCAGACACTCAACTGACTGAGCAACCCAAGAACTCTAATAATGAGGACTTTCAAAATCATTCATAAGATGTTCTGATTTACATTTTCTTATACTAATCTTTCTTCTTTTCTTCCAATAAATTTACCTTGGGGAGATTTATAATTGTTCAAATGAGAATGAAAAGAGGGAAAAGTCATGTTTACATTCAGCTTTTGACACTGAAATTTAGCAACTTATTTGGGAGAAGAGAGAAAAAGGAATCTCTAAATTCCTTTATCTCCTTTAGGGGCATCTGGGTGGGTTAGTCGCTTAAACATCTGACTTCAGCTCAGGTCATGATCTCATGGTTTATGAGTTCGAGCCCCGTCTCAGGCTACAGAACCTGACAGAGCTCTGACAGCTCAGAGCCTGGAGCCTGCTTCAGATTCTGTGTGTGTGTGTGTCTCCCTCTTTCTTTCTGTTCTCCCCCTCCCCCCAACTCATGCTCTTTCCCCTCTCTGTCTCTCAAAAGTAAATAAACATTAAAAAAAATTTTTTTTGAAAAAATAATTAAAAAATAAATTCCTTTGTCTCCTTTAGAGAGACCAGATTGGTAATTTTCATCAGGGAGATCCCATTGAGACAGGAAGCTAAGCCTAAGAAAACTAAACCATTCTAGGTCTGGTTGATGAGAGAAAGAAGGAGACAAGAGTAGAGGAAGCAGAGTAAGTGCGAGAAACATCAAGGCTGCTTGCTGATCCCCTCCCTGCCTTAGGGCCCAACCTCAGAGAACAGACTCCCAGATCAGAAACAAATCCTTTGCATAAATTCTGCAAGCCTGAAGGTCCACAGCGTAACAGGAAGAAGGCCCCCTCATTCCGTCAAGTAGAGGTGAGAAACTAAGAAACTTGAGCTTAGGAAATCTGAATCTTTTATAAGGGACAGTGAGCCTGACTGACCTTTGCCCAGTAGGTAAACCTTGTCATATTTCCCTGGTCAGAAAACTAATCTGCCTTCTGTCCCAGGGGCAGTCACTCTCCTCCAAGTCTGTTTGCTATACAATCAACCTTTAAAAGATAGTCTAGAGGAAAGGCTGCCAATGCCTTTCCTCTACAATGCGCAAAAACATGGACCTCTAGAGAAGTGTTTCCCAACAATCAATACCTAATAAAAACCTTTACAACAGTCATATTTCACTCACTTTCCAGAGAAGGAAATGAAGGTAGGAGAAGTTAAGGAACTCACCAAAAGCCCAATAGTGCAGTTGGGATGAACACCTAGCCCTGTCTCCTTCCATACACTCTCCCCACCAAATCATTCTGGAGACCCATGCATATTTATAGTTAATGCTTATGACAAGCCAAAAATCACAACTGAATCCTCCTGGAAGGAAATTTTCTATTAGCTTACTATGCTTCTAGGATGACAAATGTTATTTCTTGAAAGATATCCTGAGGAACTAAAAAGCAAAGCTTTGTAAATGAGCAGCATAGCATGTCTCCTCCAAAATGAGATGTCTTGACAGCAGGACCCCAAGTTCTAATTATCAACAAAAGACAGAGAGGAATGTAAGCAGTTGCCCAAAGTAAAGGAATATCCCGGCAATCTTAATGGATTCTTTGTCCTCTGTTTCCATTTCCAGAAACTGAGCTGCCACAAACGTGGGCAGATTTGGTAATGTGTCTGCAAGATGGCCACCATCAGTTTCTTCCCTTCCGTATATACATTTCATTCTTTTCAAGAGAAATAATGTTTATTCACACCCCTGTCTACTCCCTCCATCTTGAATCTAGGTTGGACTTAATGAATTCCTCAAATAATAAAATACAACAAATGTGACATTCCAGGACTTTTAAGACTAGATCATAAGAAGCCTTGCAGCTTCAGTCCGAGTCTCTTGAAATAGCTGCTCTGGGACAGTGTAAAAAGTCTGACTACCCTAAGACTGCCATGCTGCAAGGAAACAGAAGCCAGTTTCTTAGAGAGATAGATGTGCAGCCAGCCCACACGTCCAGCCACCCTGCTGCATAACGTAAGGAGGCATCTCAGACATTCTAGTCCCAGCAGATGCAACTTGGAGAAAATGGAGAAACTCAACCAACACACAGACCCAAGATCCCATACATACGGCCCAGTTGAGCTGTCCTAGGGATCTCCAGCCACTCCTACTATTCCTTGTCTAAATCCCTGACTCACAAAATCATGTACATGACAAAATGGTTTTTGTTTTATGCCATACAGTTTTGAGGAATTGTTTGTTTGACGTTTAAGAAGCATTAGATAACTGCAATAAGACGTAAAGTTGAAATACATGCTGGGAGACTGGTTTCAAAAACTTTAAGGTAAATATTAAAGATAAATTGCAAGTTTACATTGTGAGTTGATTGGAAGTTTAAGAGGGCAATTAAAACTTAAAACTGAAATGTTTTTCAGAGTTAATAGTCTTAAATTTCTAATGATGTTTGAAAACTCTTTCAGATACTGCCCAATTGACCTAAAGTTGGTAAAGTTTTTATTCTAGAGTAGTATATCTCAACCAAGGGCAATTTGGCTTCCAGGGTACATTTGACAATGTCAAAAGACATTGTTGGTTGTCACAAATCCTTGGGGTTAGAGATGCTACTAGATTCTAATGGGTAGAAGTCTGAAATGCTGCTAAATAGTGTAGGATGCTCGGGACAGCCCCTCCACAGCACAGAATTATCTGGCCCAAATTGTCAGTAGTGCTAATGTTAAGAAACCATGTTCTAAGATACCAGAAGCAATTATATTTGAATGAAGGCTCTCACAGTCCGTTTCTCAAGCAAATGTATAACTTCTTGCATTTGAAGAGAAGCTTTCCTTGTTCAAAATAAAATTTCAAACTTGTATATGGATCAGAACACACGGGTTTGAGTCTTATAAAGATATGTTTCTTCACATACTTATTGGGCATATTATTTGCAGTAGACAATGCACTAGGCCCTATGGACTTCAAAATGCAGTCCCTACTTTCTATGAGCTACTATCTAATGTGGAGACAGAGAGGTCAGCAATCACATTACCATAGGATAATTGTAGGACTAGAGATTGAAAAATAGGACAAAGAACACTAAAGAAGGCAGGAGATTCTCAGGAAAGGCTTCAAGAGAGAGGGGTTCTGGACTGAAACTATATGGATAAGTGTATGCACTGGAGGCTGGGGAAAAAAACAGACTTTATAGCATAGATATGATGAAAAGCCATACCTTGTGTACAAGTCTAATCACTTATAGAAAATAAATGATGCTTTCCTTTAATAGTATATGGAGCAATTAGGAGTTAAATCAGATCTAAAATCATTAGAGGCTTCTGAAAACTTGATTAGAAAAAGTGTAATGGCTGTTAATGTGAATCTCCAAGGGGAAAATCAAGAAAAATAAACAAGTTTCCAAAATCTAACTTCCTTCATGGTCCAGAGATTTAAAATATAAAACATCAAAAACACAAAAACAAGGCCTTCCATGGCTAGGAAGAGAAGATTTAAAGCAGAAAAAAAGCTTTTTAAGGACCTAAGGCCAGCATTAAATGTAGGGGTAAAGAATAAAGGGACATTATAACAAGCATACAGGAAGCATTCGATGTAAAAACACAAATTAAACTTTGGAAATAAGTTTGCCTTTGTTGTTTTCTAAACTCCTGTTCAGGTTGGAACAATCATTTTTGAAATTCCATTTAAAACCCAGAAGACCTTTATGATAAACAGCTTAAAGTCTCTTATGCTATCTCATGCCTTCAATTTTCCCACAATTTCCCTTTAGAGACGTGGAAAAAAAAACTCCCTGTGGGCCTCAGAATATGGTAAGTACTTTAGTCATACAATACTCAGTTTGAGCTGGTATCACTTGTAAGTTTTTATGATTCAAAAATCATATGGTACGACATTTAAAAATAGCCCCAAAGATTACCATAGCATTTCTATCATCATTTGCTACAATGATGCACTCTAACACCCAGGAAAATGTATCTGATTTCAAAAGACACATTTCCCTTGGCAAACACCTGTTTCAAAGTAGAACAAAGCTTCTTACTTCACAGCATACTCTGAAAGCACGAAACACCACTGAAGCCATGTATGTTAAAGGGTCATGGACTAACAGGAAACCGACACCAGAATCCCACTGTGGGATTGCCCTGGTTATGCTTAACTAGGGAGGTGCCCCGGCTTTCCCCTTGAGCACTGAAAAATCCTTTTTTCTGAACATCAGTTGTTACATAATGAGTTCCAAGTAGGTAAGTGGGACTCACGCTGGTATAACGAGTACATAAGTGACCCAAATAGAAAGCACATGATGTGATGATCCCTTTGCAGAAAGAAGAAACCAGATCAGCCCCAGAGGAGCTCGTCTAGATTGTTCTCATCCATGCATAGCAGCTTCCTCAAAAATGTTTCTCAAAATGTGGTTCTCAGACCACTCCCATAAATAAATCTGAGCTGCTTCTTAAAAAGGCAGCTCCTTGGTGTTCTCTCAGACCTAGTGGCTAAGAATCTTTAATTTGATTCTCGAACATGCTAGAGTTTAAGACCTGTTTCTTTATGTCAAGGATCCAGAAATATTTTGCATAAGGAAGTTCCTAATTTTGCGTTGAATTCACTCAGTATATAAAACAGTACTGAAAATAGCAATTTTCACTTCTTTAATTAATGGTATTGAGTGTTATTAGCCTAAGTCTACATAACGGGATATCAACCTTTGGGGGTTGGAGGGGAATAACTACTGATTTTTTGCTTAAGAAATAAAATATTTCGGGGCGCCTGAGTAGCTCAGTCGGTTATGCATCCAACTTTGGCTCAGGTCATGATCTCACAGTTCGTGAGTTCAAGCCCCACATCAGCCTCGGTGGTGACAGTTCAGGGCCTGGAGCCTGCTTTGGATTCTGTGTCTCCCTCTCTCTCTGCCTCTCCCTTAATCATTCTCTCTCTCTCTCTCTCTCTCTCTCTCTCTCAAAAATAAGCATTAAAAATTTAAAAAAAAATAATATAAAATATTCCATCACAACATTTGTCAAAGCCAGTGAACCATTATGGTTAAGTGTTAATACTGTTCCTCAGCATCAGAAGTGTTAGATGGGGCTATCTTTCTCCAGATAAAGGAGAAAGGATTTACAGATCCAATTTCTCTTAAAAAATACATTTTTTAAAAAAAATTTGAGTATGAGTATGGCCTGGCCCAGGAAAGGATTGTTGATTTAATTTGATAGCCAAAACAACCCAGGGTAACCGTAATGTCAAAAAGAGTAAAGTATGCTATATTTACAGGATATTTTTCAGACATATGATGTATCATATAAAAATATCTGTCTTCAAATCATGCACTCGTATAAGGTCTTCAGTATGCCCCCATGACACCTAGTAAAAATGTTATTAATACCTTCAGAGAGAGGGTTAGGTAGTGGGAGGAATTTATGTATTCATGACTGAATAAATGAAGTACATACATCTCCCCTCTCTGCACAGCTCATTGTTCCTGAGGTGGATTCCCAGAGAAGCCAGAGACCTTTGGCTTTATGGAAATATATAAGCTGGACAGGATTCCTCTGATTGCCAGTGTGGAGGCACATGAAAGATGAGCGAGCTGAGGAAACTGTGAGCAGAGAAAAAGACCCAAGGGAACAGAAATAACACAGAGATAGAGAAAAAGAGAGCACTAAGTTTGGTTTTCCAATTCTAGTTAACATGAGACCTCTCCAAATGTCATTAGTTACCCTTGTATTCCATGAAATCTCTGAGCACCTACAATAGCCCCATTCCCTTTGATGTGATCGTTTTTTGTGGGACTCTGTTCTTGCAGCCTTGAAAAGAAGACTAGGGTTCCAGAGAGAATATGATAAATAATTGTGTGAACTTCCATATAAAGCATACAGTAGAGACACACCTCTTCACTTGGTTTCATCAGTTGCCTGGCCGCTCTTAAATAGCTTCTGTCTTTTATCAGCATTTATTGCATATCATGTGGATAAAAATTACACAGAGAAAAGGTATTTGGACTCAAGTCATATTGCCTTGACTGAGGTCAACATGGTCTTTAATCAGCTGAATTCCCCTTAAGGGATGGAAACTAACAGTTAAGTACATTGCATATGCAAAGATCTTTATGTCATTTAGCTTTTAACCCTCAGGACTCTTTAAAGTTCAGGCTCAGGAGATTAATTGATTTGCTCAATGATGAAAGTTAGAAAATGGTAATGTTTATCCACAATCCACTCCCATCTGTTTTCTACTATGAGTTTGAGACTCTTAGTAACTTAGTAAACTATACTAAACCAGTATCTCACAAAATATGGTACACACATCATTTTTGGTATCCAAGATTACTTTAAATAGATTATTAAAAAAAACATTTTGGAGCCCCTGGATGGCTCCACTTAATCAGTGGATTAAGTGCCCAACTCTTGATTTCAGCTGAGGGCATGATCTCACAGTTCTTGGGATCAAGACTTGCACAGGGCTCTTTGCTGACAGCACAGAGCCTACCTGGGATTCTCTCTTCCTTTCTCTTGGGCCCTTCCCCATGCTCACTCTCTCTCCCTCTCTCTCTCCCAAAAACAAATAAACGTTTTTAAAAGACACTTTAAAAGTTTAAAGTTACACATTTATTTTAATACATTTTAGAGAAATAATTTGAATCAAATTTGATTTCATCTGTATATGTATATACATCTGTATAGCAAATAATAGTACAGATGACAGATAGATATGGCAAAATTCTTGAAAAGAAACTATTGAGGTTTGAAAGCCTCACCACATCAAGTTTATGTGAAATTATAAACATCTTGAAAATCTGTTCAGAAGTGGTTCAGTGACCATATTAAGTTCAAGATTTGGATGTAAAGCAAATATTTTAGGGAAGAATATGCTGATGGTGTATAGAAGACATTATTGCATTTTTGTTTTTCTATAACCCTAATCTCTAGTGTCATTGTTGTTCAATATATTAAAATATAAAAAGTAATAAACGTGCTTCTATAACCAATACATGTGCATTAAAATTGCTGAGTAGCAATATAAGTAGGCATGGTAAACTATTCTAATGCTTTAACAAATGCTGAAGAAATTTAAGTGCACACTCAACAACAACTTTATACACACTGAGAATATTTTTCCGGGTAACCAATAAAACAAGACTGGGTAATGTAATGAAGGCCAAGGGACTTCAACCACTGAGAAATATAATAACCCTTTAGTAATATACTGCCTGGGGCATCATACCCAGATGATGAAATGGGCCTGGGGAACTAAAACAGCTAAGAAATCAAAACTGTTAGTTACCGACACTCTGGATACAAACACAAGTGCATTCACAGACAAATAGAAAATTCTTCTCATATTAAGTCCAAGGTTCTTTCAGAAAAATATAATGTAAATGTGCCATTAAAGAGATTTCTGACACTGAATCATCGTAGATGAATGGGGACCAGACTACAGCACCAGGAGGACTGGATGAAGAAGGGATTCAAGGTCACCTTCTCCAGTTCCCTCATCTTCCAGCTGAGAGAACTTGGTAAGGCTTTTCTTGACCCCATAAGCTCTGTTTTGTCACTCAGAAACTGTGAATGAAAATATCCACCTGGCTAGATCCAAAGATTACTGTAAAGGTACACTATACATTGTAAAGCACTAGGTACTAAAATAATTTTAGCAATATTATGCTTAAAAAATAATAAAAGAAAGCTTACATTTTCTTCCATGTAATGAGGTATGTTTGCCTTATTTTCTCCTATATTGCAAAGTTTCATGTGTTTCTTTTAAGAAGCACATTCTTGGGGGCGCCTGAGTGGCTCAGTTGGTTGAGCATCCAGCTCCAGCTCAGGTCATGATCTCATGGTTCGTGGGTTCGAGCCCCGCATCAGGCTCTGTGCTGAATGCTTGCTCAGAGCCTGGAGCCTGTTTCAGATTCTGTGTCTCCTTCTCTCTCTGCCCCTCCCTAGTTCACACTCTGTCTCACTCTGTCTCTCAAAAATAAAAATGTAAAAAAAAAAAAAAAGCATATTCTGGAACATGCAATTCAAAAGTAGAAGGCTGGGAGCATGTTTATAATGGGAAATAGGGGAAAACCTATATTAAAGAAAGGATTTTTTTTTCAAGAACGACTGCAAGAGATTAAGTGGTATGTTGGGAGAGATGGTCCAAATTTAACAAACAAAAAACTGCTCTTCTTAGAATTCTAATGAGAAATGTGTTTACTTTTCACAACATGGGCTCCACTAGGCTGGCGAAATATCTGAAGTGAGGAATTCATATGGTTGGCATCTGGCTCACACCATTGCCACGAGCTAGTTTGAGAATGTTGTCTCTTTCTTTTAGGGCCAACGTGGATCTTGCTGAGGTTCTAAAAGCCTGTGTCATCATTTTCTTTTCTACGCCCTCTTGGAGTTTGTCTTTCCAGAGTAAAATCACTCCAGGAGAAGCTTTAATCAACAGGCTTGCTGAGTGTGATGGATGTACAGTTTCATGTAAGTCTGAAAGGCTTAATTTTTTTGCCTGTTTAATTACTTCAGAAACATTTCTGTGTTTCTTGATAAATTCACTTCTATGCAAGACAAACACTGCCCTTGAAAAACACTTGATAGCACCTGTCCTTGGTTACATGTCAAATCTGATGAACATTTCTAAAAGCCATTTCTATTCCAGATGACCTATGAGGGTTGTTTCAAGTACTGTGATTCTAAATTGCCTTTTATTTCTCTCTAATATTCGTATGCTTAAATACCTGGAAAAAAGGTTGCTTACTGTACCCTCTAGTGGTGATTGTGACATTCTTCTAAAAAATATATTGATTTTATTTTTTGAGCTTCTTTTACTATAAATTCACTATATGTCTACTATAAAAGTATTAATTTATTTGGACTTTTACTTCAAATTGTGCAATGTAAAAGAATTATATCGATCTTTAAAGAGATACAAATAATGAAAATCATTTATGTTACATTATCATGGTGTTGATAAATGCATTAAAAATAGTTCCATAGGAGATTGACCCATTTTCTTCATGTTTTATTAACCCAAATTTTATTCCACTTTTTAAAGATGTTCTATCTCCTCTTTCTTCCATTCTGGAGTATTGTCAGAAAGCAGATATTTCTGCTACTAGGGGAAGTATATATAGCACTTTACCTATCCTAAAATATAATTTTTATTTGAGTTCAGAGGTCCTTTTTATTCATGTTTAATCATGAGTACCTCTCTTTGAGAATTCACAGCATTTGAAGTCAAATAAAGAGGCCACACATGGAACTTCTGATTCTACAAGAACTCGAAATGTATGACTTATTCCCTTCTTTCTTTCTTTTTTTGCCTTCCCCATGCTTAATTTTCTTCCTACCCCAAAATGGGCCAAAGCCCATCTTTAAATTGGAAGAAAGCACACACTTTAGAAGAGCTGTTACTAAAAGCATCACTCTCTCTCTGTCTACATTCCTCTCCAATAGAAATTTAATGAGATATTTTTATTTAAAAATTTTTTTAAATGTTTTATTTATTTCTAGCAGAGAGAGAGAGACAGCGTGAGCAGGGGAGGGTCAGAGAGAGAGAGAGTCACAGACTCTGAAACAGGCTCCAGGCTCTGAGCTGGCAGTCAGCACAGAGCCCGACACGGGGCTCAAACCCACGAACCGCGAGATCATGACCTAAGCGAAAGTCGGACGCTTAACCGACTAAGCCACCCAGGGGCCCCGAGATATTTTTATTTTAAAGTTCTTGCTTCCAAATTCCTAATGAGCTACACTTCATATATAAATGAGGAGAATAAAAGCCATTAAGAAAAACAAAGGAGATAATCACGCAGAACAGGTGGTTCCCAACAAAAACTTGAAATTAGGACTTGTTTTCAACCGAGAGTAATCAAGAGATAACCATAAATTAAAATGACATTACTAAATAGATGAAAATATGTTGTTCCTGGGATAAAAAGACTCATTGTTTTAGGATGTTAACTTCCCCAAGTTAATCCTTAGATTCAATGACATCCTTATAGAATTTTAATAAACTTGTCCAAATGCTTCTAAAGTTTATCTGAAAGAACACGCAAGTGAAAATAGACAAGAACAACAAGAACATTAAAATAGGGATAAAATAGGGGAAGACTAGGTTTAATAGGTGCTTAAAGGTTATATGAAGCCATAATAAATAAAACAGTATGTTATCAGCACAGTAAGAGAAAGGTCTATTAATAAACAAAGAAACAGTGACATGTGGTATTTTAGTAAATGCCAGTATTGACATTTTGAGTTACTGAGGAAAAAGGGATTCGAACAATTAATTAACCACCTGGAGAAAAAATACAAAGTCCTACTTTTCTCCTCATGCCAAAATGTATTCCGGTTAGGTTCATGGATTAAATTTCAAAAGATGATAAACTACTAACAATAAATGAGAATTAGCATTTTAATAAATCTTAGAGTGAGGAAAGCATTTATGAGTGTAAAATGAAACCCAAAGGTCATAAAAATACCTGCAACTATAACACTACACATATTTAAACTTTTAAAGTATTTATAAATTCTTCCATAACTATGGTCAGAAGGCAAAAACTGGAAAAAAATATTTATAATATTTGTGACAAAGTGCTAATTTTCTAGCTTACAAAGAGCTCTCTTAATCACACACACACACACACACACACACACACACACAAAGGTAACCCAAAAGAAAACTTGGCAAAGGACCTAAATAGGCAAACCACAAGTGAACAAATGTAAACAGACAGAAAACTAAAAGATGCTTATCCTCACTAGTAACTACAGAAACACAAATTTAAACAAGCTTAAACATTTCACTGATCATCTTGGTAAAGGTTAAAAGAGTTGATAATGCGAAATTTGTAACAGTATAATAAAGCAGAGAATGTCAGAGCTATTATAGGAATATAAACTAATACAATCTTCTGGGAGGTAAATTCGGCAATACTCATTAAAATGTTTTTGACTCAAGGAGCACCTAGAAGGGCTCAGTCAGTTAAGCACCTGACTCTTGATTTCTGTTCAGGTCATGATCTCAAAGTTTGTTGGTTCAAGTCTCGTATCTTGTGTTTGAGCCCCGCTGTTGACAGTGTGGAGCCTGCTTGAGATCCCCTCTTTCTCTGCCCCTCCCCTGCTTGCTCTCACACTCTGTCTCTCAAAATAA
This sequence comes from Crocuta crocuta, assembly GCF_008692635.1. Taxonomy (NCBI): domain Eukaryota; kingdom Metazoa; phylum Chordata; class Mammalia; order Carnivora; family Hyaenidae; genus Crocuta; species Crocuta crocuta. The sequence continues at coordinate 5,413,571 of NW_027532041.1, read as the reverse complement.
ATAAACTTAAAAAAATTTTTTTAATGTTTTTTGACTCAGAAGTTCCCTTTCTACACTTCAGGACTTTATCGCACAGAAATACTTTGCATTTTAATGTGCAGAGATATATGTATAAAGCTGTTTTTCTATTATTAAAAATGACCCAAATGCCATTGTGGAAAACAGTATGGTGGTTCTTCAAAAAAATTAAACATAATAATGTAAGAAAACACAGTCATTCCATATAATCCAACAATTCCACTTCTGAGTATATTCCCCAAGGAACTGACAACAGGCACATGAGCAGATATATATCCTCCGTGCCCATGCTCACAGAGGCATTATTCACAATAAGCAAAGCTAGAAGAAACCCAAGTGTCCATCAACAGATGAATGGATTAACAATAACAACAACATATATGGGATGTTATTCAGCTTTAGAAAATGAAAGAAATTCTGATATTATTACAACATAAATGAATCTTTTTCTCTCTCTCTTTTTTAAAAATGTTTATTTTTGAGAAAAAGAGAGAGAGAGAGAGTGAAAGCAGGGGAGGGGCAGAGAAAGAGAGGGAGAGAGAGAACCTCAAGCAGGCTCCACACTGTCAGCCTGATACAGGGCTCAGACTCAGAAACCATGAGATCGTGACCTGAGCCAAAAACAAGAGTAACTGACTGAGTCACCCAGGCACCCCCAACATAGATGAATCTTAAAAACATTATGCCAGAAGAACTAAGCCAGTAACAAAAGGGCAGATATCATATGAACCCATTTACATAAAGTACCTAGAATCGTCAAACTTATGAGACAGAAAGTAGAATGGTCGGAGCTAGGAGAAAGGGAGAATAGGGAGTTAATGTTACATCAAGTTCACCAAAGGTAAGGCCATCTAACTCCGATGATGGAAACAGGATTCTCCTTGTGGTTTTCTTTCTGGGGACACAGAGCTAGGTCTCACTTCTCTATATAGGTATTGTGTCACTGTCAATCATACTAGGAAGAAATTCATCCTGGGAAAGAAAATAAAGACGTAAGGAGCAGAAACTAAACTGAGGTTAGAAGAAAATGTCCCTCTTTTCTCTGGGTTTGACATTTGGAGAATGTGAGAGGCTGAGAGCCCTGACCTGTGCCTGACCACGTGGAGATAAGCTGATGACAAGTCAGGAGGGTGGCTCAGCCCATGAGGAACCCTAGGCAGGCTTGACGTGAGCGGCAGCAGCAATTTATTTTTCCTGTTGGACTTCCCTTACATTAGTCTTTGTCTTTCAGTAGGATCTCTGGGCTGAGGGGAAATTATTGGAGAGCCTGCATCCATGCTCAGTGGTTACTGCCAGAGGGTGTCGTGTCATGGCCTCTGGACTAGGAATGGTGAGTTTCATCCCCGGAACAAGAAGATATACTTCAACAAGAAGAGAGAACCAGAGGGAAAGAGCCCCAGGGATGTGTTCCTCAGCACATACTAGGTATCAAAAACCATTAGAAGTATCAAAGAGTCATTCTTTGTGGAGAGCTCCATCTTAATCAATAAAGAAGACAAGGGAGAGGTCTCACCATCATGGTTTGGATTAGAGTAATTATAACCTAGATATTGTCTGGGGTCCTTCTGACCTTTAAAGATAAAAGTGGTTCAACACTGACCAGACCCCAATTTCAAGTCCTGTACATTCTAAAACGTCCTAAGTGTTCTGTGAATTCAAGGGGAACAGGCAGCAAAGAAGGAAGGGACTTTTGTCTCATCTCCCCGTTGTGGTCTGTCTTCATACAGCTTCAATACAGTTTTGACATTCGACCCCTTGAGTATACATACTCCCACAAGAAAAGTCTACACACACAGAGCATTCTGTAGTTAGAACAGGCTTTACTGTACCACTGGGGGTCAGGGAAGAGGTGGCACCACACTACACAGCAAATGGCATGAAGTCCCCATGAGAGAATGCCAATTTCCAAATGCTTCTGGCACCCAGGCACCATGGATTCTCTTGACTCCTCCTCCATGCAGTACCCAATCTTCCCTCAGTCTCCTCTCCCCGTATCCCATTGATTTCCCCCTGATTATTTCTTCACAGTTCTGCCTTCTGCCCATTTTGGGAAGAAAAATAAGGAGAACTCCTCCCCAGTCTCACATAGAGCAATTCTGCCCTCTTCTCTGAAGTTTGGGCATCAACCACATCTTTGTCAACACTTTTTAACTCAATCATTTATTAAGGTGTTTCTCCAGCCTCAATCTATGATGAATTTTTAGATCAGCAGTTAAGATAACAAAAATATTTCCACTTTATTGTCTAATACAGATAGATTAATTGTAGATATAGATAGCCTTTAAAAGATTAGGAGACAATTTACTGAACTGTCAATAGTTAATTATCTCTGGGGTCCCTAGCAGGCTCTGTCAGTAGAGCATGGGGCTCTTGATCTCAGGGTCATGAGTTCGAACCCCTCAGTGGGTGTAGAGATTACTTAAATAAATTTTTAAAATAAATAAACAAATAGGAGAGCCTGGATGGCTCAGTCAGTTAAATGTTCCACTCTTGATTTCGGCTCAGGTCATGATCTCAAGGTTTTTGAGATCCAGTCCCACACTGGGCTCTGTGCTGACAGTGCAGAGCCTGCTTGAGACTTTCTCTCTCCTTCTCTCTCTTTGCCTCCCTGGTGCGCTTGCTCTCTCTCTCTCTCTCTCTCTCTCTCAAAATAAATAAATAAACATTTAAATAAATAAATAATCTCTAAGGGAATGGATTATATCCTGCTTTCATTTTCTCCATTGCGTTTGTTCAGTGACTTCTGAATTGTCACACTAAGCATATACTCTTTCCTCTGGGATTGGGAAGTAAATCCATGTAGGGAGCTCTCAGTGAGCAAAGCCCAGGTATCAATCCTAGTGTGATATAGCTGATGAGTGAGCTTGTCCCAGCTGTTGGAAGAACTAAGCTGTCTCACTGCATCAAGTACAGGTGTACTTGAATTTATTTTCCCTTGCTGTGAAACATTTTCTGAGTGGCAGTAGACCCACTTTCTGTCTCCCAGACCAATAAGAGGCCATCAGTTCCTGGTTTTAATGGATCTCCTTAGTGGGTTCTTTCTAATAAAATCGGCATTTGATTTTCTCTGTCCTTCACGCTGCAATTTACCTTTGGTCAGGTTTTAATTGAAAACATCCAAATATTTCCTCTGGAGCTATAATGCCAAGGAGCCAGATATGGTATTAGGCATACTTCCCTGCTTGTCCTGATAAGAAAGCCAGGGAATTCTAATTCTACCAATTTTTTTCCCTAGGTTTGAAATTTAAATGATTTCAACATATTTATGAAATGAGACAAGTTGATAGCAGGAGCTGTACTCAGTAATTGGAAAGTCAGTTACCTTTTATCTTTTGGCTAAAAGGAGGAATTAGGTCAGTTCCTTGTTATTATTATTAGCAAATACTATTTATAGCATGGTATAAATTCCTGGGGGAAAGACAGCCTAATTTTAATATTCAAGCAGGAGGCAATAGCTAACTCGTTCTTATTCTTAAATATGTTAAGAATGCAGTGGACCAATTTTCCAAGTATCAAAGTCCTTGCTACCTTGCAAAAAAAAATAATAATAATAATAATAAGTTGTAAGCCATTTTCACTACTTGTATCAAAAATCTACCAGAAAGTTTTGTTACAGATGCATATTTCAGCCACACATCACAGGCCTATATGATGGAGAGAGAAATGTAAACTTGAGAATAAAATATTTATGACAGGGAGTTACTCATGGCCCTTTATTTATAGACCCTTCTTTCTGTGTGTGTTTCTGCCACACTGTAAAACTAAAATTTGGGGAGATGTATTTGTGTCTTCTGGTGAGGAGATTAAAATTACCCATCCACTAAATTCAGTGCATCTGAAATAAATCATGAAGTGTTTATAAATACCATCATTTCAAAGGACAGGAAATTATGCCTATGCGGCTTATTACTAAACCGAAAAAAAGGTTGTCTTGGAGGCAACAAGATTCCAAACAGCCTCCGCACTTGCACGCATCAGAACAGATGTCAGCTTGGACACAAAATATAAAAGCCAACTTTTTTCAGGAAGAACTATGATTTGCTGCTGTCCAAGTCTATCACACTCAGCATAGAAACATTACCAAAAATCAACTTTTCTGCCTTGCTCTTAAATGCCCTTGGGAGACTGGTGACATCGTGCTTTTATGTTTACAAAAGGAGGAAACCATTCTTCAACTTCCAGAAACATTCAAGCCCCTCAAACCAGAAATTTCCGCAACATCTGACAACAGACCGAAAGCCATCGGGACAAATGCGCGCACAAGCACCGTTCCACTTCCAGTCTCCTCTCCATTCCAAGCGTTCTTCAGTCCTCAGGTGGCTTTTGAGGCGTGCTGGCCTGAGTTCTAGGCAAAATGGTTGCCCAGGTAATGACTGCTTCATGCTGAACTCCCGCATAAACCTGGGAGATCCCAGACACCGTCCTGTGAACACTTGCTCCAGGACAAGTTGGAAATGTAATCTTCAGGAGGAGCCTTTATTTTATTTTTTAAAGTTTATTTATTTTGAGAGAGAGAGAGAGTGAGCGAGCATATGTGCATGTGAGCAGGGGAGAGGCAGAGAGAGGAGAGAGAGAATCCCAAGCAGGCTGTGTACTGTCAGCACAGAGCCTGACTGGGGGCTCCAACCCACCAACCCACCAACCCCGAGATCACGACCCCAGGCGAAATCAAGTGTCCAGTGTCAGGCACTTAACGGACTGAGCCACCCAGGCGCCCCCAGGGGGAGCCTTTAGATCATGCACCTGACCTCCACAGGATCAGCTCTGAGCCCTTAGATTGGGAATTAAAGCAAGAACACTAGAACTTGATGCTTTGCCTTATATCAGCTTCAAAATTTAGAACAATCTTCAAAGACATGAGAACTCAGCTCTGAGTTATAATTTTGTCAGTAGTTCATCTTGCCACCTTTCACATTTAACACCTCTTCAAGTTCTAAAGTTCCCATAAATCCATGGATGATTTAACTTGAATCATAATTCTATTACTTGGTAGATGAGAGGAATGACCAGGGACAGGATAAGCTCAGTAAAATTGAATCTCCACTTTCCCTCCCAAGAATATTTGTTCTCAGTTATTGCTGATTCATTGGGCTTCCATTGCCCTAAATCCCTAGTCCTATATATTCTTAAAATACTTAAGTCCTCTATGTGACCTATTTTTGCATAGAGTCTGAAAGACTGCATACTTTCTTTAGCCAATTACATTTACAGTTACTTATTAGCTTATTATTGTTTCAGTTTTGAAATATAGGAAAGAAAATATATTTGCCATGATTTTCTCATTTTCTCCTATCTTTAAGCCATTGTTGGGTCACATTAGAAGTTCTGTTTTATTCTCTGATTGTTATCAAGGCAGTGAGGTCCCTTTAGACTTGAAATAGTATCAGGTTTCAATTGTGCATGTCTTGTAAAATGTTCATGTAGCTAACTTAAGAATATAATGAACACCTGAGGACTCATCAAAGCCTTGCTTAATGAAGAGACAGACCATGTGAACCATAGAATTTGAGAACGTAGCCCTGCAGACCTCTCTATTATCTAATCTCGGTCTTTTCCCCCACATCCACCGCTTCATCAGCTACCATGGCTCTCATAGAAAGCTCACATTATGCATACATACTACGTTTGATGCTACATGGGCTAGTTTAAAAATTAGATACAACAGGTGTGGTTCTTGTCTTTCTTAATGAAGTGATCTTCCAAAGTGTAAAGTAAAATGAAGCTTACTTTGGAAACTGTTTTGGGTCTGTGTCCTTCCCCAAATTCCCGTGTTGAGGTAGGATCTCAAGATGAAAGAGGTAACCAAGTTAAAAAGAGGTCTTTAGGATGCGCTCTCACCCAATGATGAGAGTCCTAATAACAAGGGGGAATTTGTGCAGAGACACAGGGAGAAGTGGGCTGCCTGCAAGGCAAGGAGAAAGGCTGAGAGCAGACCTTTCCCTCACAGTCTTCAGTAGGTATCCACCTTTAATCTTGGACTTCCAGCCTCCAGAACTGGGAGACAATAAATTTATGTTCTTTAAGCCACCTAGTTTGTTGTGCTTTGGCACATTAATTTGCCTTGGCAAATTATACAGAATCCAAATGTATATGATTGCTTTCCCCTTTACCTCTCATCCAGCACCTTTATTTAAAAATTTTTTAAGTTTATTTATTTATTTGAAAGAGAAAGAGCACAAGTGGGGGAGGAACAGAAAGAAAAGGAGAGAGAGAATACCAAGAAGGCTCCCAGCTGACTGCATGGAGCCCCATGCAGAGCTTGGAACTGTGAACCATGAGCTCATGACCTGAGCCAAAATCAAGAATTGAAAGCTCAGTCGACTGAGCCACTCATGTGCCCCTCAGCACCTTTATTCTAAATAATGATGTGTTTATTGTGATGGTCACCTCTTTCCCTTGCCCCTGAAGCTTCAGCTGTGAGATACTAACTCTCTTAGAATTGGCTACAATGCTTGGGTTCTGGTACCTAAGACCTGAACTTACATTTTTGATGTCAGAACTCTGGAAAGACTTTTCTGAAAGATAATCATAATAATAGCTATCATTTGGTGAGCACTTTCTTTTTTTAATTTTATATATTTTGAGAGAGAGAGAGAGAGAGACAGTGCATGCTAGTGAGGGAGGGCCAGAAAGAAAGGGAGACAGAGAATTCCAAGCAGGTTCTGTGCTATCAGCTCAGAGCCCAACACAGGACTGGATCGCATGAACCATGAGATCATGACCTGAGCCAAAATAAGGAGCCAGATGCTTAACTCACTAAGCCACCCAGGCATCCCTAGTGAGTCCTTTCTGTGTGGTGTATGACAGTATCTGTTGAAAAGCTCTAGGAGATAGGTACTGATATTATCCCCACTATATGAATGAAGAAACCAAGAATCAGAGAGGTTAAGTAACTTTCTTAAGGTCACCCAGTAGATGAAATGAGGTTTGGATCCAAGTAGTCTAAATCCAAAGACTGTATATCTTTGCAGAAGCCAAATGAGATGTCGTCCCTGACTGAAATGTCTGGAAAAAAAAAAAAAAGAAAGAGAGAAAGAAATGTCCCAAATGGTGGAATGACTAAATAACTTATGTTTTATTCATGCAATGAAATATCAAGCAATAATAAAAGATAATAATGAGGGGCACCTGGGTAGCAGTGAGTTAAGCTCTCACTCTTGATTTTGGCTCAGGTCATGTTCTCATGGTTTGTGATCTCGAGCCCTGTGTCAGGCTCTGCGCTGACAGTACAGATCCTCCTTGGGATTCTCTATCTCCCTCTCCTCCTGCCCGTCCCCAAGTCAAAATAAATAAACAAGCCTTAAATAAAACAGAATAATAATTTTATAAAATTTAATGGTATGGGAAAATGCATGTAATATAATATTAAGTGAAAAAGTGTTAAAAGAAAGTGCTGCACAGAAAAATCCCAATTTTGTACCTTAAAATAGAAGAAAGAAAATAGAATGTCAGTGCCGACTGTCTCTAGAGATTAGATGAAAGGTGATTTTAATTTTTTCTCTTATGCTTCTCTGTACTTTCTCAATTTTTTTAAATGGCCATATCTTGCCTTTAAATTCCAAAAATTAAGGCATAGTAAAGCATACAAATTCCTAATGTAAATTTCTCTTAACTTCTAGCATTGAAGAGAAAGGAGTTTGTCTGGTTTCTGTTTCTGTCTGAGACAAACACTACCACCTCTATTTAGAGGTAGATGACCTCCTATCCAGCCCTTTGTCTGCATTAGACTCCTTAGTTTTCATAAGAAAATGTCGATTGCACCCCCGGCTCAACTGACTCTGATGGATGTGTCCTTCATTGTGAAAGATTATCTATACCCAAGCATCCCTGCAGAGAACATAACCTTGAACTCTGCTGTCCAAAACAATTAAAAAGCTTGACTATAAAAAGAAAAAATATTCAGATAAAAGTCCCAGATGACCATATAGTCTACCTATTTCTCTGGGACTTGACATTTTACCACCAAATCTTACAGCCGTATCTTTCAATCATAGTGTTAAGCTCCTTACAGAATTACCTTTACTGAGCTAAATTTGGGTACAAAACCATCAGCTTGCATTTGAGAAACCTTATAAGCAGCAACTCTATGAAACCCATTATTGAATTAGATGTAGAAGAACTGTTGGAACAACTACCTAACCACGTTATTACAGTCTGAGAAGAAATTTTTTCAAGTCAAAATCACCATGATCTTTCTAAGCAACATATTGTTTTAATCTTATGGACACTGTAATTTGTATTATCAACTTAAAAATTACAGGTCACTCACAGCCCCCGTCTTAGCTGCTATAAAGCTCTGGGCCAAATATATGGTGTCTCTCCAGGAAATGTCCCGATGTGTGTTTGGTGTACTGATCTCAAATTTTCTTCTTGCACTGATTTCCTCCTTTTTTTCATCTTTCTATGCTCCTTGAAAACATATAAGGAGGGGGAAAGGAGAAATGAATGAACAAATAAATTGAAAGCAATTTCATGATGGGAACTTACTATGATTTCAAATTAAGACAATAAGAAGGAAAGTTTCATAGCTTCATCTATTTTTCTAGAACAATCTACAGTGATTCAAGAGTTTCTGACATGATGAAAACATGATAAATGGAAGATTACACACACACACAACTACACATACACACAACTACACATACAGCTGCTGACAGCATCCACTATGTCAATACAAACAACCTAAAATGGACTATTTTCTCAGGGAATAGCCCAGTGGCTTTGGGTTCAAGTGGTTAAATCAGAGAGGCCAGGAAGAATGACTGTTCTCTTGTTTCTTTGCAATTTTCCAAGTTCCAATTCTACACTGCATCCATTCTTTACACAGACTACTTACAAACTTTAAACTTCAGAAAAGTGAAGACATAGCCAAGAATCAGAACAAAGGCATCTAGGCTCTGCTTGTCTCCTAAGCAGAGCGATCCCTTGATCAGAGCCCCCTTGCTCATGGTACATGCAGGTTTACAAACAGTGTTGTAGAACCTGCCCTGTCCCCTTCTCCTTTACCCTGTCCTCACAGGATTTCCATCATCTGTTGTTTTTTCCATTCAACTTCCCCTGTGGTCAATATTTGATCTCTTTCTTCCCTGTAAACAGCAGTGTGGCCTATCTTAACATTCCCTCCAGAACAATTTTTTCTCCCTGAGATGCTGAGTCACTGAAGGGAACAACAGACATTCTGTGGGCAGCAGTAGTCAATTGAGAAAACAGAATCATTTCCCAGGATTTAAAAGTTTACTTTCAAGGGTGAGCAAATTCAGGAAGAGCAGGAGAGTGGGTGAGAAGATCATGCAGGGTAAAAGGCACAAGGCCCATTTCATACAGTTTGTGGAAGATTGTATTTCATAAATGAAAATGAGATGAGTGGAAAATTCCTTTATATAGCAGCAAGGAAGTAGTACATCACTCTGGGCTGGGACTGCAGAGAGTTCTGTTGAGTTCACATCCTTTCCCCCTGGCCTCTGCCTTCAGCTTTCTGACCAGTTAAACAAGACTTCTGCCCCTCCTGTAATAGAAGAATACAGAGGGGCACATGGCTGGTCCAATCAGAAGAACATGTGACTGTTGATCTTGGGGCCGTGAGTTTGAGCCCCACACTGGATGCAGAGATTACTAAAAACAGTAAATATAAAAAATAGGAGAGTACTGAGAATGTGAATGTGTGAGAGTTCTGAAATTTGTCCACCTTGATTTAACCATTGATTTTCAAATATCTACTGTTTAAAAATCAAAGTCTAGGTACATTTAAACTTTCCATTTTCCATTTCTGTTGACACATTTTACAAAGATCACTCAATTAAAACTGAACTTTTTAAGAAAAGAATGAAGCATAGCAGGATACACAGGTAAAGCTTCACATTATAAGTCTTTAAAAATGAGTATCAGCAGCAATTTCTTGTGAATCAACAATATTTCAAAATAAAAACAAGTTAGAAGTGGATATCAGTCTTACACAAACACAGAGGGGCTTTTCATGAAATAACATGTAAGTGTAGTATTTCCACAGCCTCTTCTTTAAATCCTTCCCATAACTCAATCATATGCCAGCTATTATTCAAGTAGCATGGTCTCATTATAAATATATTATCTAAAAAGTATATTAATAAGAACCATATAAGGTACATATAATTATCCCATATTTCAAATAAGAAAACCAAGGTCAAGGGAATTAGGTAATTTATCCAAGATTATACTACAGTAAAAAAGTAAATGCTTTGTCTATCTGAACTCAAAGCCACTCTATTTCTACTGTTTGGCCAACCAATCTGCTACATCAAAGTCTCTCAGCTGCCTTATTGAAAAGGCATAGAATAAAGAATAAAGAAGAGAATAGAATAAAGAATTACATTCTTTATTCCCTCACTGTGTAACTTGTCATGGCACATAGTTGTCTGAGCCTTTATTTTCCTCAGCTCTAAAACTGGGATGACAATGCTTACCTACTAATGTATTAAAACCATTGAATGAAATAATATATATAAAACATGAGCAAAATGTGTGGCTCATTTAGGTGCTTAATAAGTATCAGAACATGATCATACCATCATTTACCTATACTGAAATGCATTGATATTTACCTTTTTTTATTTGTATGCTTGCCTAACTAGATTTAAAAGCCTATGGCTCATACTTCTACTTCATCTTCCTTCAGTCAATAGAATGATATTGATTACACATTCTGGAAACCAAATTTATACCGGGTTAAACAGGAAGTAAATCAATTACCTCATGCAGGAGGATGGCCAGGGAAGGCTTAAGGGGTGGTTGGTTGAGGAATCAACAATGTCCTTAAGGACCCTGATTCTTTCTTTCTGTTCTATTGTCCACAGGATCTGCTTCACCCTAGGACAAGCTACCTTCAACATGTTACCCTCACTGGTGAAGGAAGCCAGTCACACTACCATAACAATCACACTTTATTTTGTCTGAAAGGAGAGGAAAGCTACCTCCATGTCATTAAGGACAATAAAAGCTTATTTTCTACAATCAGCTAGTCTTTCCTCCCATCTCATTGGCCATTGTTAGCTTTAGCTTACCCACTCTGAACCATTCGCTGGCAAAGGGAAATGGATTTTTCAGAATTACTTTGATTAATCATCTGAGGAGAAAAATAGTTTGCCACTACCCTCTTCATAGCTTTATGCTTTAGAGCTCAACTACTACTTCTGAAATGGATGCATGAATGAAAACAAGCTTATTTATGACAATAGGTGTAAATTCTAGTAATATCCAGAAAATTGACCATTAATTGGCACAGAAATAAACCATGTCTTTCTGACTTCATAGCCCACGATGCCTTCACCCCATTGGTTATGCAGAAAGGGGTAGTAAGAGCACCCCCACACACACATGCTTTGCCTTAGACCCATCCTGCTATGACACTGATTAACATAGCTCCATAAATACATTTCTCTAGTACAAATGACATGAACATGCGGGGAAAAAAACAAGACTCTTAACACATTATCTACAGCAAGTTCCCTAAGAAATTATTTAGATGGCACATATCCATATTCAGTTACATAGGACTTCATCTCTCTTCAGTTCCTTTTCTATCCTTGTGATACTATCAAAGCAAAAACCAGTTTAGTGCTCTGAGTCTTTAACAGCCTCTAACACTTATTATAATCTCCCTTTAACAAAGAAAAGAAAGCTAATTAAAACAATTAGCTTGGAGAAGAGATTATACATGGATATGTTAGAAAGTATGAGGTCATGTGTAGTGGTATGTGGATATGGAAAAATATGAAAGTGTTATGAGAATTCTAACGTTTGAAACACATTTACCTGGGATAATCACAGAATGATTGCAAATGTTTAATTCCAGATAAAAATGCTAGCACAGAAGGTAGTTACTTCAGGAGCCACAAGAGGACAGCGTACCAGTGACTATAAAGCCAATGAGGTCAGAGCAGGTCTTCCCTTACTTGTTCCTCAAAGTGTGGTTCACAGACCAACAGCAGCAGCATTGCCTAGGAGTATGTTAGAAAGCAGTGTCTCTGGCCCTATCCCTGACTGATGAATCAGAATCTACAGTCTAACAAGGTTCCCTAAGGAATTATGCACATTAAAGTTTGAGAAGCACTGACTTAGAGCTTTGGGGTTCTTCTTGGCTACCATTGAGGTCCTTATTGTGAACTGGGCTGACAGTTTTGAAAAAGTATATTTGCTCATAGGTTACACAGTCACACTAGTTAGTTTTCAATCCCATTTCTTTCCCCAACAGTATGACTTGGGCAAGAATCTGCATTTCCAACCCTTAGAACATTGCTTTGATAAACAGGTGCTCCATAAAGGGAGGGATGGATGAATGAATCATCCAGACACAGAGAAATCACATTTCCTGACAATGTTCTATGTTCTGCCATCCTTTATTTTGGTGATTTGATGGAAGACGAGTGTTTGTTTGTGCCTCTTAGTTCCAACTGCTTTAAATATTTTTATAATAAGACAAAAAAGAAGTTTTCCTACATATACACATACATGTTCAAATATTCCTGCCACATTCAGGTGAGCTTTCTCAGGGCTTCCCCCATATTCTGGTGCCTTTTCCTACCAATATAAACCCTGAGTATGCAAAGCATGTACAGGTAGAGAGAAGTAGTTTGTGCAAGCAAGCATTCACATCTGATCATTTCCTCAACATCTAGGACTTAAGGAAATCAAGGTAAAAGAACGAAACACTCTTTCCTTGCCTAAAAATCAGTAGGTGTTCTAGACAAATATTAAAAATGACTTATGTTCTTCAAGGAGTGGAGCTAACAGTCAAAAAGATTACTCCAATATATATTCTCTTTTAAAAAGTACAAGTGCAATAGATTGAAAAAGCAGTAGAACGCTCCAAAAGTCTAAAATGTGAGGCCTCCGGCTTCTGAAGGCTTTGTGTGTTTTCCAATCATTCGCCCACTACAAATCAATTTATGGTTGAGAAGGTTCTCCATTTGTTCTGGTGCCAGAATATATTGAGGGGAAAGAGAAATCTAACTGATGAGGTTATTCCTGGGCTGAGGTGAATCTCCCAGGCTCCATTCTTGCAACAGGGTAACTGGCCAGTAATGAAAGAAAGCAGCACTGAGGGAGAAGGAGGTTCTCACAACCCCAGACATAAAATCAGTTCATAGAGTTTTCACTGTGAGTAAAGACTAAGTGGTGGGATACCCTTTCCTTCTTTCCAAAGATGCACTTTTGTGATTTTTCTCTCCTTAGTTTTATTTTTACCTCCATTCATTCATTTTTTCATTCGTTCTTTAAATATTTTTTTAGTACTTTCTAGATGGTAGGGAAATAGAAAAAAAAGAACAAATAAGGTCTCTGTTTTGGGGAAACTAACTACTAGAATGTAAGTGAGGAGACAGGCGACTAATCACTAAACAAGAAAAGATGATTTTGGTTAATTACAGAAAAAGAAAAAACAGGATAATGTGATTGTCAGTGGGGAAAGTGAGTAATCTTCGAATGAATTATCAGGCAATGATTCTCTTAGAATGTGGTCTTCACTTTAAGACCTGAACAGGAGTTAGCCTTTTTAGCCTTGCATGTAGACCTCCAGTGGGGGACAGCTACAAAAAGGTGCTGAAGTTAGGGCTCCTGGGAGGCTCAGTTGGTTAAGCGTCTGACTTTGGCTCAGGTCATGATCTTGCTGTTCATGAGTTCAAGCCCCTGTTCACAGAGCCTGAATTTGGATTCTGTGTCTCCCTCTCTCTCTGCCCCACCTCTGTTCACACTCTGTCTCTCTCAAAAATAAATAAACATTTTTTAAAAATTTAAAAAGGTGCTGAAGCAAGATCAAGTTTGGTATGTTTGAGGGGGAAAAAAAAGCCATGTTTCTGTAACAAATTGATCAAGGTAGAGTGTGTATGTATAAAAATACGTTAGCAAAGATTCAATGAATGGGCATATTTGTGTGTGGCGGGGGGTAAGGGAAAGGTAGAGATGACATGAGAGCACAATGTAATAAGCCTCGAAGCTCCAAGCTCTACTGCAGTTCCACTTACTTGTACCGCCTATAATTAATGGCCATAGGGAAAGGAAGATGCTTTGCATATTGGGGCTAGGTTGACTTGAGTTCTGTTGATGCCTAAGAGCAGAGCTATTGGAATGATCTTCGCCATGAGCAGAAATGGTGTCTGATTCTCACGTATGTCCTATGTTGTACGTTGAGTTCTTTTGGAAGCTGCTTAATCATGGTGGCTCTTGAAGAGAAAATTACAATGTAAAAATCCAACCCATTCTTGGAAATTTTTAGATTATAAAAACTGTAGATTTATCAGTAACTGTTATAATCACCTCCTGCTGAGAATCTTTCTTTTATCAGAGCATGATAACTTTTCACAATTAGTTCTATCATTTCCCCATTGAATACGATCCGTTTTATCTGAAGTCCTAAAACCAAGCACTAGTAGTTGATCGTTGTCTGTCTATAGTTTATATTGCTCTTTATCCAAGAAAATATTAGTCCTTATGAGCCAGATAGAGATCTATTATGAATGTCAGGGTAACTTAATTAAAGCATAATATTAATCATATCCTCCACACTCAAATACTTCCCCAGTGGTGTTTACTTGCCTAGACCTTCACTGATGAAATGCAAAATAAATCAAATGAAGACACTTTTGATGAGTAGGGAGATTTAAACAAAGCCTCTCTTAATGAAAAAAATAATATAATAGAAAGTATAGAAAGAATTGTCTGCTAAATTATATCCAAAAGAGAATGCTAATAAAATAAGAAATTTGTTTTACTGATTTCATACCTAAACAATAAACAATATTTATTAAACTTCTGAGTATTCATTGAACTATGCTGTAAGTTGGTCAACAAGATATAATTCATACCTCCTACTAGTTTTCTCAAATTTTATTCATTATTATTCAAAATGAAGAAAGAAACTTTAGACATTAGAAAAACTGCAGCCATAATCATTATTTCTTGCTTAGTATTTGTATATGTGAAAACACATAAAACTGAAGTGTGTTCTATATTAGAGGGTGTGGCTGCAACTTCTTTGGGGAAAATTTCCATTTCTTTGGAAAAACATTTTAACGAATTGATGCTTAGGCAAGATAAGACCCAAAATTTGGTGCTGGAACGGTGTTTGGGTGCGGTGGAAGAATATTCAGGCAATGAGGTGTTATGGAGAGGCAATAATTCTCTCCATAATTAAATAAAAGTCTGTCTTTCCCAAATGTAGAGGTTATTATAATAACTAATTTGGAACTTTCTGGTTGGGATTTCAGTTGTAAGAAAGTGCAGAGTTGTCATCCTGAAACTGACAAGGAAAAGGGAAAGAAAACTTAGATTATGAGAGTGGCACCAGCCACAATAGAAAAGGTGGCAAGAGAATCACAGAAAGAATTATACCGTGGCCATCCTCAAAGCAGTTGGAAAGCACACAGTACATCTACCCATTTCCCGGGATGAGGTCCTGAATTATAGTACTAAGAGAAAGAATTGCCCAAGAAGACTGAAGAAAGTTGTGGATACTCAGCTTGCACCTTAATTTATGTCAGCTGAAATTCCTTTGGGCATAAGTAGCAAAAAGCTCAACCGAAACTGAATTAAACGATAAATGAGAATTTTTAACTCAAAAGTTCAGCGACCATGTGGGGGTTGAGGCGACATTCAGTTAGGGTACGGACCCTGTAAGAAATGGCTCTTTGGGTCTACCTTTCCTCATATATCAGCTTTGCCCTCAGGTTGGCTTCCCGTGATGGCTGCCCGCATCAACTGGAGCCATCTGCACCACATTCACGTCTAAAACTAGATAAGAAACATGCTTTCCCCACCCAATTAACAAGGAAAATTCCAAGTGCTGATCACTTAGGCCTGAGTTACCTGAACTAATTAAAGGTGTCAAGTGTATAAGATTACCACAACTGGTTTAGATACGTCATGGTGAAGTCCCAGGCCATGAAACGCAAGAATACTTAGAATGGTATGAGAGTTAAGGAGGATGTTTGGAAGACAACTTTGCTGTCCCTTATAAAAGCTAACTACCTTTCTAAACTTTGACATCAGGAGGAGTTTTAGGGTCGAGGTTAAGGTCCACTAAAATTTTAGTTAAATGCTCAAAAATATCCAATTTCAGTTCTCTTTCCATAGCTTCCACAAATAAAATTATTTTAAATTTAACTGCCTCTTTCTCAGAGTTAGACAATACCTGTTTAACCATTTTTTTTGTGTGTGAAACCTACCATCTTAGAACTGAGCATTAATGAAATGACAGCAATTTAAAAGCTTTTAAGAATGAGTCAACCCAAGAATTCTTCGCATGAAGGCAGAAGCTGGTTATTGGAAGAACTGAAGATCCTAAGACAGCACAGAGAGGGGTTGGCTTCTCCATCCCAGCAGGCAGAAGGTAAGTAAGGCACAGGCCCAAGTACAATGCCAGCTGTGAAGTCTGGAAAGGGAGCGCAGCTGTGAAGCTCAAGAGGCTTTACCAGGTCTCCCTCTGGGCATCCTTGCGCCAGTATTCGGTGCTCTCCCAATAAATACCAAAAGTCTGAGCGGCAGGAATTCCTGCAGCAGCGCACAATTGGAGGGATACTTTAAGCAGCCAACAATATTTTCCAGATGTAGAAACTCAGTGAGCTAGATCTTGCTTGGGGGAAACAGGGTAGCTATTTATCCCTGCCAACTGAAGAGGGTATATGGCTAGTGTCCATCTAGACACAAATGAAGAGAATTCGGTTATATTCATTTTAGCACAGTGAAGAAAGAACCAACGAATGATGAAGGTTAAGGTTTTAAGACTCAGGAGATCCTGGGGCTCAGCCACAGGCTGGAATTGAGAGTACAGATTTCACTTTCTTCCTGAATGATTTGGCCATTTGCTTATTTCCACTTTGCTCGAATGTGGGAGGTTTCAGAACACACCAGTGAATGTTGGTTTGGCACATTCGAAGATCCCGGAGTACCCAGGGAGGTGAGGGGGTCATTCTTTTTATGCTCTCTTTTTGACTTTGAAATTTGTCAAATGTTTCCCTTCTAAAAGCTTTCATGAACTACACCTGGTAGAACTTTACTTATCTATTTAGCAAGGTTTTCAAGATTAAAAACACGAATATTTGCATTTTAAAGAATGTTAACTCCCTTGATTATGAACCTAGCCAGGAAAACAGAACAAAGCTAGGTGGCAAATGCATTATGTATGTTTTTAATTGATTGATTTGAATAATTTTCATCGTGCTGGTTTGGATTGAAAGCATATGCTGTTCTATAGTTGCTGCTGCAGATTGTATTAGCCTTTTTTAAAGGAAGGCAGTTGTTCATCTGTGCACACTGACCTTGAACAGGAGAAGAACAGATTGTCTGTGTGCTATAAACTCATCTCAGCTGCTGCAAAGACGCTACTTCAAAAATATCTGTCTTGCAGGTGCTGAAATCCCTACCCCTATATCTTACAGCTTAGCAGAATTCATTTCAGGAGTCGCCTCCTAAAATGTAAACATTGCTGGGAAAAGCCTTATATTTAGCCAACTCACATCTGGTTTATACAGAATGTCTCCTTGAGTTAATGTTTCTGTCTTGCACATTCCAGTTGGTGGTGGTACCTGAAATTTTTTCATATACCATCGGAAGCTTTTATATTTGGGTTATCCCTCCTCCCTGTAGACATGGCTATAAAATTATAACACACAGACACACACACGTATTTATCTAACAATCCCCTGAAGCATGTGCCACAAATCACCAGTTTACACTGATATTGCTATGAATGTAATTATAACCTCACTGGTAATAGTCATGCATTTTAGCCCTCCAGAGCTCAGTGTTGCACCCTATTCTTGATTTTCTCTTTTGCCATTTTCTAACAAAAACAACTACAACAACACCCAAAAAAATGGTACCCTGTTGCTAGGTAACCTTGACAAAACCGTATATAGTCCTCTACTTTCTGCATTCTTCCATCCTCCTTCCTGTGGTCTAATTATAATTGTTTTTCTTCTGAAGACTTTCTCCCCATTCATGGCTGCCATTGTCATCAGATAACTGTCATCACATTATTGTCATTATTGAATTCGGTGATGAGAAGCCACAATTTGCTCACCCTTCCACAGAATAGAAAATTGATGTGTTTTCATGATGCATCTGTGTGCTTTCAGAGTAGTTCTTCTCTTAGACGTTATATTTCCAAAGGTTTTCAACATTTGGCAACCCTCCTCTCTAATTTGCCTCATCTTTCCAACCCCCATCATCCCTTTCTTTCAAGAGTAGGCTTGTGACTGAAATATGGTATCATGATAAAATTCTGACAGAAAGTAAAGTTACAGATGTTTTGCCATGAAAGATGCTCCGCTTATGAATAGGTGAACATCAATAGCAATAAGAAAGGCAATAATTATGACTACATTTAGCTGCAGGTCTATCGTGTGCCAGGCACTACAAGTGACTTGTACACATTATCTCATTTAATCATCATAGACTATGAGGTTCTCTCACTCCCACTTCATAGATGAAGTTGAGATGAAACTCAGAGCCCAGATCATATAGCCAATGGGCAGCAAAACCAAAGTTTCTTCATCTAAGATGTCACTGATTACAAGAAATAAGATCTTTATATTAAGTACAAATAGTTAAATGTAAGATAAATCTTAAACTCAGAAATATTAAACTATGGGAAAAACATACACCTCAGAACCAACAAAATACCGTATGTACATAGCCTACTACCACTCTCTTGCTTATAAATTGGGATTGTTCCCTAGGGTGCCTGGCTGGCTCAGTTGGAAGAGTATGTGACTCTTAATCTGAGAGTTGTGAGTTTGAGCCCCATGTTGGGGGTGGAGATTACTTGAAAATAAATAAGTAAATAAATAAATTTTAAATTGGAATTGTTCTCTAATTATAGTTTCTGGTAAATAATATAACTGGGACAATGTTTTCTAAATCTGTTGCTTCTATCTTCCACAGCCTAACCCCCATCTCCCCACTCCCATTTACTGGGCCTCCTTTCAGTACCAGTACTTGCCTAAAGAGTATTTTCTGATTTGTGAAGATATACCTTTGAAATTGAAAACCTAGAGTTAAAGCCCACTTCTGTCTCTTGCCAGATAAATTAACTTGAGTAAGATAATTCTCTGATCCAACTTCTCTGATTATATTTTGTTTACCCCAATGACATTTTTGCAGAGAGACAGATTTATATAAATGCCTAAGTCCTCCACCAGCCTGTGACTTCTTTGATGGCAAAGTCTGTCTTGTTTATCCTGATTTTCCTCTACTTCACTTAGCCTGGTACCTTGAACATATTGAGGGAGATGTTCAATCAATATTTTATTTAATCAAATTCATTAATATATTTTTTCCTAAATTTTTAGCCTCAGTGCACTGATGTTATGGGAAGTAATCAAGTAATTTGAGGAAAACTAATTTCCATTCCTTCCCTAAGAAACATCATCTCAGAGCTGTGTTTTCACTTGTTCCTTGAGGCTTTGCTTTCAGAGGCTAAAATTCTGTAGTTTCCACAACAAAACTCTAACTTCTCAAAAGCTGTCTATGCACCTTCTCCCTTCAAGAAATGAATGATGTGAAAATGGAGCACAGAGGTAATTTTACTCAGCTTGCATACCTTGTCATCATTAATAAGTTGACTTTTTAACAAGTTTCACAGAACAAAGAGAACAGATTTTGTCTGAGTCCTAGAGATGATTTGAAATTTTATTCATCATACATGGTATAATGTGTATACACGTTTATCTTCCCCTCTTAAGAAAATAGCCATTTTAAGTGCATAAATTAAGCCATAAAATATGGTAAAGGACATCTATCTCTTAACTGTTTTTACTTAGCTAGCTGTGAAGTTGATTAAGTTTCATTGTGACACTATTGTTTTGCATAACGTACTGAACTCCTCATAAATGCATAGGTATTAGCCAACTAGAAGGGGATGTTGCCTAAAATAGATTCAGCCGGTGAGAGAGATGAGCTTCTAAATTAATTAGGTGATTAGTCATTTAATTTCATTTATCTTCTGTTTCCTATTACATCTCATCTCAGAATTGTTTTATAAAAGAAACTAAATTAAACTGAAAGAGAGAGGTAGAGAAATTTCCTGACTGGCAAGTCATGCGAAAAGCTCCATTTGGAATCAACATAAAAACAAAAGACAAAATAAGAAAAGAGCCTGAATATTAGGTATTTGTTTAAACTTGAGGCTTAATATGGTGTTTGCATTTAAGATTTTGAAGCTTGGATTTAGTAGAACTAATCAGTGATGTTTCATTTACTCATCTCTAGAAAATGGGAGTGTGTACTTTCCCTGTTTTGATTTATATACATCTCATTACTCATTTGATGATTAGCCTCTTGTATCATGCTATTTCAACTACCTCAAGGTTCACAAATTCCAAATGTTACTAGGGTGTAGAATTTCCTTCAAGAGGTTTTAATTTTCTCTTCTCATAACAGACCTCATCTTTTTTTATAACCAATGTTTTACATATTTTGCGGGGACTATAAGATCAGGTTTTCCTCTCATTTTTAAGAATCATATTTTCATCTTACACTCCAGACACCTTTTTTGGCATGATGGTAATGCCATTAGGCTCAGGTGGGCAAGCACAGTGTGAGTGCTGTTATTACCCAGCTCCACACCCAAGGTGAATATACATTCATTGATCTTTCCTATTGAGCCTGTACTTAAACCTGGGGTCCAAAGCCACACCTCAGACCTCCATTAAGCTATTTCAGCACAACAACTTTTTGCCAATCTATACTAGCCATTAATCTGTCCCCTTCATTTTCTTGAATTACAGTAAGTACTGTGCTACTAAATTAAATTGTTCCTTTTCTACCTGATAACATGTTTTCCTACCTTAATATATTTTTCTCTTGAATTATAAAGCGATACCCATTCACTAGGACAGAGAGGATCCTTCATGGAGGAAAAAGCCCTTCCAACAGGAATCAACAGGAATTCTAATATTTTTTAAAATTTTTTTAATGTTTATTTTTGAGAGAAAGAGAGACAGAGTGTGAGCGAGGGAGGGGCAGAAAGAGAGGGGGACACAGAATCCAAAGCAGGCTTCAGGCTCTGAGCTGTCAGCACAGAGCCCAGTGTGGAGCCCAAACCCACAAACCATGAGATCAAGACGTGAGCCATTATCAGATGCTTAACCGACTAAGCTAACCCCTCAGTAGTCAAAGTCTAAAGACCCCTTAGTCTTTTTGTTTTTAAGTAAGCCTTAGGCCCAACGTGGGGCTCAGGCTCAGAACCCTGAAATCAAGAGTTGCATGCTCTACCAACTGAGCCAGACAGACACCCTAAGAATTCTCATTTTGAGGTTTGCTCTATACTTTGAAAGAAATGGGCAAAAACTTAATCTAGGACTTTTGTGAGTGAAAGTCATGGAATCAGAACCACACAGTGAACATGCGATCGTAGATCTTTGTACTTTTCTTGTGCCCCTGGTTCATGCATCCTTAGAATATTTTTAAATTAATCAAGTCAGAAGTGCAGTATTTATCATTAATGCCCAGACTACATTCTTTCCCATGTTGCCTAAAATAAACTCAGCCAGTCAGAAGCGATCAGCTTCTACAGGCAAAGTATGATTTTTGAATTCCTATAGTAGCACAGTTTTGTCCCTCTGATATTTTTTCTTATGTGCTCATTTGCCTTACTGAGGAAACCTTTTCCAACTTTGTTGAGCAACAATGCAGAGCATGTCAATTTTCATGCCTAATAAATTTGAATGAGAAAAAGACAAATATTTCTAACATTTAATTAGGAGTTATATCCTTATCTGATCTTTTCCCTCTAGGTCAACTTCATCAAAATTCTGACTAATTGTATTCATTTGGGCAAAGCAAAGCAGATCCCTACTGCAGTTGTTGGAAGCAGAAAATACAGGGCCTCGCACAATGCCTTGACTGGTAGATTTTTAATAAGCATCTGCTGATTAGTTTGATGGCAGTAATTGAAAACTTACATCTCTAGGCAAATCTCAGTAAGATGTGGTATGAAAACAGGGCCTGGGGAGCCCCATCACCATGTGGTAAGCAAATCTCTCTCGTAACTGTGTCTGGTTGGAAATATAAATATGAAGTTCAGATAAAACATGGGAGTTGAAAATAGAGTTAGTTCTCCTTCACATCCCTACTGGGAAGACAGATCATATCTACAGGTGTTATGCAAAGATATGGAGTGGATGGAACTCCAGAAAAAACAGATTTCCAAGAGGGAAGAAAGGGTCAACTTTATCAAAGCATTTTTTGGATAGAAAGTTTAATTTATCACAGGATCAAGTCGAGACTACAGAGAAAAGAGGTATTACAGAAAGTAAAGGGCAATTTACAGAAGTTGAGGACATTGTTTACCAAGTCACTTCTCTTTTCATGAGAAATCGAAGGTAAAGTCACTCAATAAATATAAATGAGGTGAATTATGAAAGTTTGGGACAGCTGCTGTACAGATAGAGAAAAGAAGTAAGTAGGACTAGGCAGGAATATTTTGGAGGGCTTTGAGAACCCAGGTGAGGCTAGAAAGTAAAAATTGTAATGGCACCAGTTTATGTCACTATTCAAGTGCTTCTAGCAGCCCAGATGCACATAGTAGCAGGGAAACATTAGAAGGAACTCATCCTTACTTATTACACAATGACTTTAAAAGATTTATCAGAAACCAATGATAGCCAAAGCCATACCTGAAATTCTATTCAGAAATATCAAAGAAGTATGGAATATGTTTTAAAGCTTGAAGAAGGAGTCAAATAATATGGGTTCTAGTCATGGGACCGGCTTACCTACTTTACCTGTCCTTCACCTTTCTAGAATTCAGTCGATCTATAAAATGAGAAAGTAGAAATGATTTATCTGAAAGTCTCTTAGAACTCTCAGACCTGAAGTCTAGGATACTTTCTCCGTCATATTCATGCGTTTATTTAACAAGTATTTATTGATTATCAATATGTGCTAAGCACTGTTTAAAACCTGAGGTATAGTAACAAACAACTAAGATGGGTTTCGCTTCTGCATTCTAGAGGGAAAAACCAACAATAAACAACTTAAATAAAAACATATGTTTTTCAAGTAGTAATAGGTAAGATGAAGAAAAAATTACTGTGATGGGGAGGGCCAGTAAGGGAGGTCTTAAACAGAGAGTTAAGGAAAGGAGTCTCTTAGGAGATGACATTTGAGCTGTTATATGAATGAGAAGCAAGGGTCAGCCGTGCAAAGATTTAAAGGAATAAATGCAGCAGGCTGAAGGGACAGCTAGCACAAAAGCCCTGAGGTAGGACTGAGCTTGGTGTGTTCGCAGAACGAGAGGTCTGGTGCAGCTGGATCACAGCACCTAGGAGAAGACTAGTAAGAGAGACCGCCCCGGAAGGTGGCAGGAGCCACGTCAGGAGCGCAGAGCCTCACAGGCCAAGGCCAAGGTGAGGAGCTTGCATTCTAAGTGGGACGGGAGGCCATTATGAGGTTTGGAGCAAAAAGCGTGTGTTATATTGTATGTTTAAAAGGATAACTAAGGTTGCTGTGACAACAGTACTTCACCTCTATGGTATTCCCCCCCCCAAACCTGTAACTCCAATCATGAGAAAACATGAAACAAACCCAAACTGAGAGGCATAGGACATTATTCCAAATGTCTGCCCAGGACTCTTCAAAAGTACCAGCCAGAGTCATAAAAAATAAGGCAAGGCTGAGAAAATATGATCGATTTGAAGAGACTAAGGAGGCGTATGACTAAATGCAAGGTGATATTCTGGGTGTGATCCTAGAACAGAAAAGAGACGCTAGCGGGAAAACTGGTGAAACCTGGAAATAGTCTGTAGTTTAGTTAGGAGTTTCATCCCAATGTTAACTTCTTAGTTTGGATAATGCATAAGGGTTATGTGTAAGATGCTAACATGAGGGGAAGCTGCATGAAGGGACATATGGGAACTCTGTACTCGCTTGGCAAGTCATGTGTAAATCAAAAGTTATTTCAAAATAAGTTTTTAAAAGATGACGTGTAACTTATTTCCTGGTAGTAAGGTGTAGAGGAATTAAAATATGCTGACAATGATCCACATTTTAAAAAAATTAATACTGGGGCGGTTCGTGGGTTTGAGCCCTGCGTCGGGCTCTGTGCTGACTGCCAGCTCAGAGCCTGGAGCCTGTTTCAGTCTGTGACTCCCTCTCTCTCTGACCCTCCCCTGCTCACGCTGTCTCTCTCTCTCTCCTATAAATAAATAAAAATATTTAAAAAAAATTAATACAAATTTGATTTGTTTGGGGGCGACTGGCTGGCTCAGTCAGTGGAGTAGGTGACTCTTGATCTCTCGGCTCTGAGCTCAAGCCCCGTATTATTGGCTGTAGAGATTACTTAAACACAAAATCTTTTTAAGAAAATTTTGGATTTGTTCAATGAAAAAAAAAATCACTTGGTTGACGAGACCAGTTAGATCAGTGTCCCATGTAGAAGATGTGGTGGCTTAAATAGGTGGTGGTGATGTAAAAGTAACCTGGAAATTTGGGATCTATTCTGGAGGTAGAGTTGACAGGACCATCAGAAAGATCAAGTGACAGGGGCAGGTGTGAGGATGAGGGAGATGAGAGAAAGAGAAATATCAAGGGGCTTTTTAACTTTGCAATCAGAGATTTATAGGCATCATTTTCTAAAGCAGGGAAGCCTGTGAGGAACAGCTTTCCTAGAGAGGGTGATGGAGGAGAGTTTCCAGCGTTCTGTTTAGACATGTTGAATCTAATAGATCTGAAGATATTCGGAAGTCATTAGAGCATGATGCCTATTGTTTTGGTTTGGGTTTTGGTTTTTGAGAGAGTGTGTGCATGTGTGAGCCAGGGAGAGAGGCAGAGGAGCAGGGGGAGGGGGGGGGAATCTTACGCAGGCTCCACACTCAGCACGGAGCCCAACATGGGGCTCAATCCCATGAGCCTGAAATCATGACCTGAGATGTAATCAAGAGTTGGATGCTCAACCGGCTGAACTACCCAGGTGCTCCTAAAACATAAATACTTGTTAAAGCCATGGGGCAAATGAGATTCTCCAGGAACAGACAGTAGCAGAGGTAGAGAAGACTGAATTCCTTCACACCCCAGAATTGAAAGAACAGGCAGAGGAAGAGGAACTAGAGACAGAAGCTGTGACACTGAGACAGGCAGCACAAGAGAGCTGGCCTCAAGAGTATTGGAGGAGGAAGGAGGGAACCGTTGAGTGTATCAGCCCTTTGGGAGGAGGCAAAAAGGAGGACAGCCAAGATTCAGCAATGTGGGAAGCACTGGCAACTTTACAGTAACGATTTTAGTAGAGTAACAGCTCACAAACCCAAAGATTATGGAGCTAGCAAATAAAGACCACTCTTCCCAGTACACTTGCCATGAATGAGAAGCAAAGAAATGGGGTTGAGGTGGGAAGGAGAGAGGTGGCCAAGAGAGTTTTGTTTTGTTAAGATGTGTGTCCTACAAACTCAACTCAAGTGTACTCTGGCCAAGTTGTTATGAATTGCTATTAATGTCTTCTGTCTGATTGCTAATCCTTGGAAACAAACTTTCTCTATGTTTCCTTTCTTCCTATTTGTCACAGTTTCTTGGTCATTTTAACCATAGAACCTGCAGTTGTTCAATTTATGTCACTCCTGACACCTGATGAATAAACCAACTTCTTCTCATTTTTAAAATATATTTAATTAAATTCTGAAAGGGACTTGAGAGATTTAATTCAAATATCTTAGTTTATAGATGAGAAAACTGAAGCACCAAAAAACCAAATAGAATGCCTCAGTGGTGGACCCAGAAATATAATTAATATTTTTATTGTCTGACAACACACATTTTTCCTTTCAAATTTACCTCGATATGTCGGAACGCTTTTCTAAACCCAGATGCAGCAACCTGCACATCTGAATGCAATAAATTATCTTACCCTTAACCACCGAAACCTAAAAGTTAAGCCGTTTCACACCAGATCCAATGCAGTTTCTATAAAGAGTTGACATACCTTTACTCATATATTGAAGAAGTCTCTTGAAATTTTGGATTGGTCAGTGAGGAGTACTTTGTTACAAATGGTAGGAGATGCTTTGTTCTCATGGGTTAGGAGCTCTCATTATATCCTGATTTCAGAGAAGGCAGAGATCTGACTGAATTTCTAGGGCATGGTATTATATACCTTGATCATAGTAGATACCGAAAAAATTCTTAAATTGATGAAAAAAATGAACAGAATAGTGGCTGCTCAGTCTACTTCTTAGAAAACGACATTGTGGGGCACCTGGGTGGCTCAGTCGGTTAAGCATCCGACTCTTGATTGTGGCTCAGGTCATGATTTCACAGTTGTGAGATCAAGCCCAGCATCAGGCTACATGCTGCAGCTGGAGCTCCTTAAGATTCTGTCTTTCCCTCTTCCTCTGACCCTCCTCCCCTGGCATTCTCTCTCTCTTTCTCTTTCTGTCTCTCATGAAAAGGAAAGGAAAAGGAAAAGAAGAGAAGAGAAAAGAAAAGAAAGGTATAGTCTAATCAGGATTCACAATTTGGGTCCTTGCCTGCCTTTATTTGGTTTAGTCTTTTGGTGAAAATTTATCACCTTAATATTCTAGGTTATGTAGTTCATCTCCATGTTTCTGGTCAATTCTACATACCAGCAGTTTCCTTTCTTTCTAAGAATTTGCAAAGCTAGGTGTCTGTGTATTATCTCATTAGTTCTTGGTCTCGTGAGAATCTCGACATTAAATCATGTTTTGAATCTGGAGATATACATAGGGTGGTAATACTATGAATTATAAATTTCTTGTGGGCATAATAAAAACAAAAGTATTTACTTAAATCAAATAATATTACTGTGTACCTCATTTCCTATATGTTTTTCAGAGATCATATGGTTCTATGGTCTAAGCCTTGAATATAAGATCTGACTTTTATTTCTGTTTCTGAAGCTCATTCTATAGAAGTGACTTCATTGGGAAAATGAAAAGTGAGTCCTTAAACTATTTAAGTGAGTTAAATAGTTGATGTAAAACTGAACCTTTGCAAACTCATCTGAAATAGGACTTTAAAAAGAAGATAAGGAAAAAAGTAAAATTCCAATTAGGGAAACAATACTTAAGAGGCTATTTTAGGGGCGCCTGGGTGGCTTCGTCGGTTAAGCGTCCGACTTTCGCTTAGGTCACGATCTCACGGTTCGTGGGTTCGAGCCTCGCGTCGGGCTCTGTGCTGACTGCCAGCTCAGAGCCTGGAGCCTGTTTCAGTCTGTGACTCCCTCTCTCTCTGACCCTCCTCTGCTCACGCTGTCTCTCTCTCTCTCTCTCTCTCCTAGAAATAAATAAAAATATTTTTTTAAAAAAAGAGGCTATTTTATGTTTTGAGGTAACAAATGAAAGTTCAGTATAGAAATTTCAAGAGAAAAAAAAAGCTGTGCTATTTCTAACAGTGTTTTCTGGAATGTCTGTAATGTCCAAAGAGATTTGTCAGCCTTAAGGAAAAACTATTTAATGTTACAGTTTAAGGTGATTTTTAAAAAAATCTAAGATGGGAAGTAACTCCAAAGGATAAAAAAAAAATACTCAAATTCAAGGAATCCAGGATCCTCTGACAACTTTTAGGAAAATTACTTGTCTGTGGTGCTGCACTTACTTGTCTGCATCTGTAAAATTATTTCCCAGTAAGGACTTTAATGAGGGTAAGCTTTAATGTCAGGTAAAGTACTCTGTGGAAAACTATGGAAATCTGGAATTTTAAAGTCTAATTTTCCTCTACAAAGTAAATTAATATCCCACTTGAGACAGGGTCGGTTGTGTGTTGGCATGATCTAGTTACTGCTAAGCCAGAAATGAAGAGAACTGAAAGGGCGAGACTCAACAAAGCAAATGCAAAATATCAAAATGGAAGCATGGAAGGAGATTGATGAAGATTAAGATTTTTCTACCAGAATTAAGCCCTTAAGATATGTGGAAGGACTGGGCTCCAAAACCACCAAGTCACACCTAATGGGTGTGTGATCACATAGGAGCAAGTGGAACCCCGCCCAAATTCAGATACTCACTTATACTCACTTGATATGTGGAGGAGTTTCCCTTTACAATTCACATTAGAAACATAAAAGAGAAGCCAATGTTTTGCCACCACTGAGAAAGCATCCAGTTCACAGGGAGCACCCACATCTGGTATCTAGAGGCTGCTGCAAACCTAATGTTTCCAAAGGTAGAGGTTGCAAATCACCTGTGGCTAGAAGTTCAGGCCTGGTTTGGAGTTCAAGCCATGCAGGAAAGGTTTTGAGTTAAACAGTGATGGAAGCAGAGTGCAGAAGAGAGGAAAGGCCAACCCAGAGGTAGACTGAGGGAGTCATGAGGCTGAAAAGATTGTTTCATGGCATCTTGGAATTCTCTAACGGTAAAATTCAGTTTGCAAATACACCCTGCTGCGTGTACACCAAATGGCTTCTCTGATGCAGGGAAAGCATCCTTGAAGGGCGACAACTAGAGGCCTTGCAGGGCTCCACTGATTATTTTGAAGTAGGAACCAGATGATCTATTCTTTTAGACTCGAATTTGTGCTTTTGCATGTGCATGGTAGAGAGTGGGTGGGTGAAAATTGTATAGGTACTTTTATATCTAAAATTTTAAAGTTCTTCATTTTATGTGATAAATTATAGGAAAGCCGTGTGCAAACCAAATTATATTTTAAATGTGCTCATTGAGCCTGTTGAACAAAGGGATACAAGCATGTCCTCTCCGTAAAGTAAGCAATCACCCTGCAGTCTCCTTTGTGTGAGTGTAGACATTCATAATTGGGTTTGATTAAAGCCAGGTCCTCATGCCTTATTAAACTCCATATTTATATAGCAATTTTACTTCTTATGTGATGTAAAATCACTAATTGCTTCTTTTGATTCTCCTTTGAGGATGAGAGGGAAGCATTATTAATCCAATTTTATTTCTGTATATGACTAACTAAGCCACTTTGACTCAAATGAAAGCTAGTTATTATCTCCTATCATACAGATACACAATAGCAGAGTGTATAAATAAGTGATTTCAAAACTGTCAGAGATTTCCCTAGGAAACTAGATTTCTGGTACTACTAACGCTGTAATATTCATTCTTTACCAGTAAAAGTGGATAGGTATCATCATGCTGAAAATATTTAGGGGCACCTGGGTGGCTCAACCAGTTGAGTGTCTGACATTAGCTCAGGTCATGATCTCATAGCTTGTGGATTTGAGCTTCACGTCGGGCTCTGTGCTGAAAGCTCAGAGCCTGAAGTCTGCTTCAGATTGTGTCTCCCTCTCTCTCTCTCTCTCTGTCCCTCTCCCATTCTCTCTCTGTCTAACTCTCTCAAAAATAAATAAATATTTTTAAAAATTGTTTTAAGAGGGGCGCCTGGGTGGCTTAGTCGGTTAAACGTCCGACTTTCGCTTAGATCATGATCTCGTGGTTCGTGGGTTCGAGCCCCGCGTCGGGCTCTGTGCTGACTGCCAGCTCAGAGCCGGGAGCCTATTTCAGAGTCTGTGTCTCCCTCTCTCTCTGATCTTCCCCTGCTCACGCTGTCTCTCTCTCTCTCCTAGAAATAAATAAAAAATATTTTTAAAAAATTGTTTTAAGAAAATATTTATAGTATGTATGAATCTGGCATACTACCTAGGTCTGTCAAACCATAGTTTGACATGCGGTCCATGGGTCAAATCCAGCCCGCTATTTGTTTTTGTATAGATCGCATACATATTTTTACATTTTTTAAATGCCTGAGAAAAAATTCAACAGAATATTTTGTAACATAAAAATTATATAAAATTTAAATTTCACTGTCTATGAGCAAAATTTTGTTAGAATATAGCCACAGTCTTTCATATATATATTATCTATGGCTTCTTTCATGCTACAAAGGCAGAGTTGAATAATTTTGAAAGAAACTATATGGCCCACAAAACTTAAAATATATACTAGCTGACCCTTTACAGAAAAAGTTTGCTGTGGGGTGCCTGGGTGGCTCAGTCAGTTAAGCGTCTGACTTCGGCTCAGGTCATGATCTCACAGTTCGTGGATTCGAGCCCTGCGTCGGGCTCTGTGCTGACTGCCAGCTCAGAGCCTGGAGCCTGTTTCAGATTCTGTATCTCCCTTTCTCTCTGACCCTCTCCTGCTCATGCTGTCTCTCTCTCACAGAAATAAATAAAACATTAAAAAAATTTTTTTTAAAGTTTGCTGAAACCTTACTTTTAAGTATGACATAGTTTTATATCCCAACAGTAAATAACCTAAAAATAAAGAATGGCATACATGTTGAATTAAAATAAAATACTAAAATATAATAATAAAGTTGTCTGAGATTGACAATGTACAAATTCTGTGGGTGAGTAAAGTCTAATATTCCAAAGAGAAAATAGTCATGTTGAGACTGTGGAGACACAGGTGATTTTAAAATGAAGTTAATTTCCCTTTCAATAAAAGAAAAATAATTAATTATAAATAGATGTGGAAATGAATACATCATTTTCATTTGGGGGTCACTTTGATCTATGATACAAAATTTCTTTTGACTGTAATTCAAAAAAGCAAGGGACAGAAACAAATGAGTAAAGAAATAACTCATTCAGATTTTTAAAAAATGTTTATTCATTTTTGAGAGAAAGAAGTAGACAGGGTATGAGTGGGGGAGGGGCAGGGAGCAAGAGAGACACAGAATCTGAAGCAGGTTCCAGGCACCCAGCTGTCAGCACAGAGCCTGACACGGGGCTCAGACCCACAAACTGTGAGATCATGACCTGAGCCGAAGTACACACTTAACCAACTGAGCCACCCAGGTGCCCCAACTCATTCAGATTGTGGAGAGATGAATGATAACAGAAATAGTTGCACAGTTATGTGAGTTATAACAGAAGAAACACATTCTGTGACATCATTACACCCTTTGTGAGTTCCAGACATCCATACACTTTTCCAGTGTTCTATTTTTTTAAGTTTATTTATTTATTTTGAGAGACAATGAGAGAGAGAGGGAGAGAGCAGAGGAGGGACAGAGAGAGAGAGGGAGAGAGAGAGAATCCCAAGTAGGCTCCTCTGTGCTGTCAGCACAGAGCCCAAGGCAAGGCTCATCTCATAAACCATGAGATCATGACCTGAGCCAAAATCAAGAGTTGCAGGCTTAACCGACTGAACCATCCAGGTACCTCTTGAGTTCTGTTTGAGAAGTGTTAGCATTCTCTCTGATAATGACTACACACCAAAGACATAATGTTCTGTTCTACTAAGTGTAGTGGGCATTTTACCATGCCACCTGGAAAATCCGAGCAGGTGCTCAGCCTGTTGAATAATTCTGACATCAGGCGAAGGCCAGAACTGGGCTTCTAAGGTAGTGTAGTGTTCTGACATAGCACAGCCAAGGATTATTCTGTATTTTAATGTAAATAAAGCTATTCAATCAGGAGGGGAAATAAGGTCACTTCTTGTTCTTTGATTATACCTACTTGAACAAAAATGCTAATGCTCTTCAATCACAACTGACTTATCCTTTAATTCTAAATTTCTGTGTGTGTTGGGATTTTTTCACATCCTCAGATTATCTCCAGCAGTTTACAGTAGGGTGATATGTGGCAGTAAAGAGAAGAGGATTCTTACGGAAGGACCAGGAAGCGCATTACCTGTGGTGCGGTCCTCAAGGACCTGAGAAAGTGGCCTGGCTGACGCGACACCCACAAACGCTCCAGGCCTGAGGCAGGATCCTCTCCGGGTTTCACCCCCACCTCCACGGTGGCTTTTTGCCGTTTGTCATTGTTTCTATGGCTCTTGCCATGACCTGCTAGATCCCCAACAATTATTAATCTTTCGGATTCGGAAACAAAATATCAGAGATTCCTCAAAATTCCCAGGAAGTCTGAAATCATAAGTTTTCTATGTCATCCATAATGTTTTATTTATGTGTTGTTTAATAATAAGCAATGAATGATTTTTCTGTGATATGCAAAAATTTTCAGAGGTTTTTCTAGAAAAATGATGTAATGATAAAGTTATTATTATATTTTTAAGTAAGCTTCATGCCCAACGTGGGGCTTGAACTCACAAGCCTGAGATCAAGAGTTGCATGCTCTACCAACTGAACCAGACAACCCTAAGATTATTATTATCATAGGCCAAATATATTAACATGTAAATATATATAACATCTAAAAGCATATATTAGCATGTAAATATATAAAACATGTAAAAATAATCTCTACCTGATTATAAAGAAACACTAAAAGAAGGCAAGAATAACACAAAATAAATTTCAAAATAAAATTATTTTAAAAGTTAAAATAGAATACCACAAATATTTAATATTTAAAATTATCAGCCCTAAAGTAAAACTTCAAACAGCATCTATAATTAATGCCTGTTCAACATAGAAAATTTTATTTCATTTTGCATTGATGTTGGTCACATTGCTGAAAGAGTGCCCAAAAGTTAGGCCTTTAAAAAAAATTTGTATGCTTGCCCTGATTCTGGTTTTGCTATTGAAATTAATACCACTTTTGATCATTCAGATCTTGGATCTTTTTTCTGATTTCATATGATAGTATTCTATACCATACACATGTGTTTTTCTGTTATAGTATTTACAAAAACCTGTAGCCGCTAGTAAATATTCAAACACTGAAAACACCGTTATATTCAAATAATAACATTCAGATATCCTAGCAAGGTTTATAACACTTGATAGAATTGTGCATGAAAATTGCCAATTTAAGGAACTCATTTTGCTTCCAAAACTTATTTCTTAGATTACTACTCATAGAATTTGTAGAAATTGTACTATGTATATAAACATTTTTTTTTAATTGGTGAGAATGACTCGTCACTAATAAGATGAGGCCACAAAAATATACTTAACACCCGACCACAGCTACAAGCAGAACTCACTGGTTGGATTGTGACCACTTTACTTCTACATGCTCCTGTTCTGTTCCTGGAAATATCAACCTTAAACTTTGATTCCACGTGTCAGTGTTTCCTGTTCTTTCTTTCAGCTTGACTTCAGTAGCTTCTGTGGATCCAGTGATGTGTCTGTGTTGATTGTTCTCACAGGAGATGTATAATATTTGTCCCTATTTTATCAATTTCTCAGCTGATTTTTTTAGGGAATTGGCTTTGATAAAAAACATACACATTTCCTGAGAAATTCTGGAATCTCCACAAAGAAACACTATGACCAGCCATTTCCCCTCTCTATTGGTGGATCTTTATTGGGCCTTGTAACACCTCTTACAGCTCTCTCCTTGTCTTCAGAATATGGTCTCTGAGCAGCTCAGCTCACCTCCATCATAACACTTTTAGGCTGTGCTCCTGTCTCCAGGCTGTTCTTGGATCAGATGTTTATCTTTGGTCCAACCAGCGATGGCTTAGAGGAAATGGGGCCAAAGACCAGTGGGCTGCTGCCTCAGCTCCAGGTTAGGAGTAGAGCAGCTTTTCTTCAAACAGTTTGTGAGCACACTGGGCACAGAGATTAACTGGTACAATTCTATCCCTGTGACTTCCTACAGCTTCCTTTTGGGAAAAATATAGCCTGTAAGCGGAAATAACAAAATACCATTGCCTTGTAAAGGGTGGATCTCCTTATGCCGTAAGGGGTTTTTTTGTTGTTCAGCACCTGTATATATATTGAAGACTAAAACTGAGACTGAGCTGAACTGCTCTGAATAATAAAGAGAGAAGACATATAGAATTTAGGTATTTGCAGAGGGAATTCCAGAAGACAGGAGCTGGGAAAGGTGAGGACTGGGGCGCCTGGGTGGCTTAGTCGGTTAAGCGTCCGACTTTCGCTTAGGTCATGATCTTGCGGTTCGTGGGTTCGAGCCCCGCGTCGGGCTCTGTGCTGACTGCCAGCTCAGAGCCTGGAGCCTGTTTCAGTCTGTGACTCCCTCTCTCTCTGACCCTCCCCTGCTCACGCTGTCTCTCTCTCTCCTAGAAATAAATAAAAATATTAAAAAAAAAAAATAGGAAAGGTGAGGACAATGTGAAGAGGAGAGGCCAAGAAAAGGATACTCTCTTGGTGATACAACCCAGGAAGGAACTTTAAAATCAGAAAATAAAGCAAAAATAGGAATTGGGTATCTTTCTGTCCAATGACGTATTCTCTTCCAGAGATTTATTTTTTCCATTCTTTTCCCTCTTTGCTTTTTTACATGGTTATAAAATGGTGTTAAAAGGGAGATTTTTGGTTATCCTCCCAAATCTCTCTTCTCCCTTTTATGATGACAGAGACCCTAACGTTTGGCTGTACAGATGGCCATCCAGATTGGAGACTACATTTCCCAGCTTTCCTTGCAACTAGGAGTGGCCACTTGACTAAGTTCAGGCCAGAGGGTTCTAAGCAGAATGGTCATGGGGCAGCTTCTGGAAATCTTGCTTTCTTTCTTCCAAATTTTTAGAAATGTGTACCTTTTTATCCAAATGTTTATTTAAATTCTAGTTAGCATACAGTGCAATGTTGGTTTCAGAAGTAAAATTCACAGATTCATCACTTACATACAACCCAAGTATGCTCATCGTAACAAGTACCCTCCTTAATCCCCATCACCTATTTAACCCATCCCCCCATCCACCTCCCTCCACCAACCCTCAGTTTATTCTCTATCTTTAAGAATTTCTTATGGTTTCTTTTCCTCTCTTTTTTTTCTTTTTCCCCCCTCCTATATGTTCATCTGTTTGGTTTCTTAAATTACACATATAAGTGAGGTCATATGGTTTTTGTCTTTCTCGGACTGACTTATTTTGCTTAGCATGATACACTCTAGCTCCATTCACATTTGTGGCAAATGGCAAGATTTCATCCTTTTTGATGTCTAAGTAATATTCCATTGTATATATAAACCACATCTTCTGTATCTATTCACCAGCTGATGGATATTTGAACTATTTCCACAGTTTGGCTATTCTTGATAATGCTGCTATATACATCATGGTGCATGTACCCCTTCAAATCAGTATTTTTGTATCCTTTGGGTAAATACCAGGTAGTGCAATTGCTGAGTTGTAGGGTAGTTCTGTTTTTAACTTCTTGAGGAACATTCATATCTTTTTCCAGAGTGGCTGCACCAGTTTGCATTCCCACCAACAGTGTCAAAGTGTTCCCCTTTCTCTACATCCTCACCAACAACTGTTGTTTCTTCTTGAAACAAGAATTTTTGCCATTCTGACAGGCGTGAGGTGGCAACTTGTCATGGTTTTGATTTTTATTTCCTTCATGGTGAGTGATGTTGAGCATCTTTTCATGTGTCTGTTAGTTATCTGGATGTCTTCTTTGGAAAAATGTCTATTCATGTCTTCTGTCCATTTCCTAAATGGATTATTTGTTTCTTAGGTGTTGAGTTTGAGAAGTTCTTTACAGATTTTGGATACTAACAACTTATTGAATATGTCCTTTGCAAATATCTTTTCCCATTTCATCAGCTGAAGTTTAGTTTTGTTGATTATTTCCTTCACTGTGCAAAAGATTTTTATCTTGATGAGGTCCCAAGAGTTCATTTTTGCTTTTATTTCTCTTGCCTCCAGCGATGCAACTAGTAACTTGTTACAGCCAAGGTCAAAGAGGTTGCTGCCTATGTTCCCCTGTAGGATTTTGACGATTTCCTATCTCATGTTTAGGTCTTTCATCCATTTTTAATTTATTTTTGTGTATGGTGTAAGAAAGTCCATTCTTCTGCATGTTGCTATCCAGTTTCCCCAACACCATTTGTTGGAGACTGTCTTTTTTCCATTGGATACTTTTTCTTGCTTTGTTAAAGATTGGTTGGCCATATGTTGTGGGTCCATTTCTGGGTTTTCTACTCTGCTCCATTGATCTATGTGTCTGTGCTTGTGCCAGTACCACACTGTCTTGACGACTACAGCTTTGTAACATAGCTTAAAAACTAGAATCATGGATGCCTCAAGCTTTGCTTCACTTTTTCAGGATTGCTTTGGCTATACGGGGTCTTTTATGATTCCACATGAACTCTAGGATTGTTTATTCTAGCTCTGTGAAAAATGCTGGTGGTATTTTGATAGGTATTGCATCAAACTTTAGATTGCATGGGTAATATAAACATTTTAACAATGTTTGTTCTTCTAGTCCATGAGCATGGAATTTCTTTGTGTCCTCTTCAATTTCCTTCATAAGTGTTCTATACTTTTCGGAGTATGGGAATCACCATTTAAAGAAGCACAAGTACCCTCTGCATTTTCCCCTTCATCCCCCTTCCGCCTTTTGCCTGGAACACAGATGTTTTCATATGCAGCTTTGAGGTTGAGTCCATAAATAGTGGAACAACAAGATTAATATCTGTGTCCTGTTACTGCTGGAGCACTGGATAATGGTGGGTATTCATTTAGCAAAGAAATAAGCTTCTATCTACTTTAAGCCACTGTTACTTAGGATTTTCTTCACCTGGTAATATAGGTGCATGCATTTTGCTATAGTCCACCCTTTTCACTTAACACTATATGTTTTTTACTACCAACTACCCTTTATAACAGCTGTAGGCTCATTGTTTGTATTCCCCAAGATTTCATATGTTGAAATCTTAACCCCTAATGCGATGGTATTAAGAGAGTGAATCTTTGGGAGATGATTATGTCATAAGGAGCCCTCATGAATGGAACTAGTGCCTTTATAAAAGAGACCCCCTGAGAGCTCCCACATCCCTTCCATTGTGTGAGAACACTGTGAGAGACAGCCTTTTATGAATCAGGAAGTGGGCTCTCACAGGACACCGAGCCACTAATGATGCCATAATCTTGGCAGCATCCAGAATTTTGAGAAATATATTTCTGTTGTTTATAAACCACTCAATATATCATATTCTGCTACAGCAGCCTGAACAGATTAAGACAGTCATCATAATTTGCAATGGCTATTTATAATTTCATCCCATACACATGCCACAATTTATATTAACAATTCCCTATTATTGAATGTTTAAGTTTGCATTTACTTATTTATTTAGTTCTAAAAACTCCCCAGTTTTAACATACACATCCCTGCTAGACACGTGGTATATAGTACAAGATGGGGATAATATTTCTGTGACTATCCAGTTACCATGACACTATCCAGTAACAGTCTAATCCCCTTTTGATTTGCACTATTGGTGTTGTCTGATAGTACATTCTTACACCATTAATTTCTGGTTTATTTACTCTCTTCCATTAATTGATCTATTTTTAGGCCAATACTCTATCTTTTTTAATTATCATACCTATAAAATGACCTAACTATAAATCATATATTAAAATATTCATGGCTTTTTTTTTTTAACTTGGGCCAGTCAATTTCACCCATATGTCTTATAACCACAATTTCCTTTTTAGAGCTGGGTCTGTTATTTAAAGACAGTGCCAATAATAATGATACTTTGTTTTCTTTCCAAACAGTATTCATTTCACGGCTCCTGTAAACGTATTGTTTTGTTTGAGTTCTAAATGGAGCCATTATGACATTATTCAGATTAGCTCCATTCAACTACTTGGTCTCCAAAATTTGACACCAGAAGATTTTCAAAAGAGGTTACAATCAGGCTCACTGAAATTGTTCTGAAATGCTTCTAAGGAGACAGCTGTCAACTCCTTTGGCTACAGCCGCCAGCGTTTGCTGTAGATTATTGATGGCGTTCCACAGTCAGGTCAGAGCCCGTTAGCCTCTTGCTAACTTTGGTTGCAGCTGTCTGCAGTCATGCTGAGCATGTGAGGTCTGGCAGCACAGACCATCCAAACACTGGGTCTCCGCCTGCCTTCAAAATAAATCCCTATGTAGTAGGACAGATAATTGAAGCTTTGTAATTTTTCAGCTTGCGGCCTCCACTCTGATCTTAAGTTGATGAAGCATTGGTAGATCTGCCTAGAAGAGGTGAGAAGCTGCTGTCCGAATAGTAAAACTGCTGTCTCTCGTGAAAGACATTTTATAGGCTTTCAGTTTGTACTGCTGACAACAGGAAGATGTACTGCACTCAGTTCAGCTGACCTCTCTAGATAGCATCTATTATGTGTGATGGGATAGGGAAAGAATATATTCTTCTGTACTTTAAGTGGTCTAACTACCAATAAAATGTCATTCATGGGTGATAGGACAAGAAATTCAAGTAATTTCTAAGATAATGTATTTTTTAGAAAAGCTTTAGTGCCAAGCAGATCAGCTGGAAAATTTCTATAACTATGGATCTATATAAATGTGTTTTAAAATATTATAAAGAAAAAGTTATAGACATGGTAATTAGTAGCAAGAAAGTAAAATGGAATTTTTATAAGGCGGTGTGTAGATAGCTCTAAGAAGCACCATAGAGGGGTGCTTGGGTGGCTCTGTCGGTTAAGCATCCAGCTCTTGGTTTTGGCTCAGGTCATGATCTCACGGCTCATGAGTTCAAGCCCTCCATGGAGCTCTGTGTTGACAATGCAGAGCCTGCTTGGAATTGTCTCTCTCTTCCTCACCATCTTCTGCCTCTCCCTCTCTGTCTCAAAATAAATAAATAAACCTAAAAAAAAAAAAGAAAGAAAGAAAGACACACCATAGGAACAAACTGTTACATTGGGGCAGTCTAAAACAGAAAAATGGATTCAGTGGAGATGATGATCCGATGAGAAAGGAATTGTCAAGGGCACTTACCAAGCCATGAAATAGTCCTAGCTTAAGTCAAGCTGCTTATGTAAGGAACTTTATGAACAAAAAATAAAGGGAACAGTAGAAAGGTTGCTCTAAATCAGTTTCCCAAGTTGGTGCCATCATAACAAAACAACATGAATACATGTGCCTTCACGAAGCAAAAAAGTTCCACAGTCACATTGGTTAGGGAAATGTTGGATTATGCACATCTATACACTGCTGGAGTTCTCTGAGACTTCAATACCAAAATAGGTCACATAACCTCTGAAAAAGGCTTTCAAATGCAGCAACTTCCCAAATTTACTTGACCTCTGTTGAGGCAACCTATTTCCATCTCCTGGTTGGAGAATACAGCTCAGAAGAAACATGTAGTTATTCAGACTTTTTTCCTCCCAAAATGTCAGGCATGCCAAGAGAGCAAATGAACACTTTCTTTGATATCCCGCAGATGGAAAATTCAGGAATCTGCTGTGGTGCAATCCTGAGATATTAAACAGGTCCTAGAGAATTGTAGAATAGCTTTTTA
Source organism: Crocuta crocuta (assembly GCF_008692635.1). NCBI lineage: Eukaryota > Metazoa > Chordata > Mammalia > Carnivora > Hyaenidae > Crocuta > Crocuta crocuta. The sequence continues at coordinate 5,374,483 of NW_027532041.1, read as the reverse complement.
CCATCCAAAGAGCACGTAAAAATTGTCTTAAAAAGCAGAAGAAGGGTGCTCAGATTTCTATTATGAGATTGTTAATTTGTTCCGTTTGTAAAATAGTAGAATTTTAGACTTGGGAAAGATTTTAAAAGAACAACTAGTTTAGCCAATCCTCTGACTTTACGTGGAGACACTGAGGCCCAGATCAGTTAAGAGGTTTGTCCGGGATTATTCACCTTGGTGAATGTCTGGAGAAGAACAAGCCCCCATTCTTACAGCTCTCATGTCAGTCCATCTTGGTCTTATAAGTCCCATACAACAGGCCAGTTAGGGTTTTTTTCTTATTTAAATACATAAAAAGGAAAATGAGGGGTGCCTGGGTAGCTCAGTCAGTTGAGCATCCAACTTCAGCTCAGGTCATGATCTCACAGTTTGTGAGTTTGAGCCCCATGTGGGGCTTTGCACTGATAGTGTGAAGCCTGCCTGGCATTCTCCCTCTCCCCCTGCCCCCTCTCAAAATTAAATAAACATTAAAACAATTTTTTAAGGAGGAAAATAAAAATTCTTCCTTAGTTAACCTTCCATGTCACAATTCTCTCCAGAGTGAACAGTTTTGCTGCTTTTTTATTTTGTGTCCAGATATCTGTACTTCTCTAATTTTATTCAAAACTGTGTTCTTCATCTGTTCACTTATGCAACAAATATTAAGTGAGTGCCGACACTGTGCCAGTTATATACAATTTGAGTCCCTGCTCTCAGATCTCTCCGTCTAGCAGGAAAGAGAGAATATTCTGGGATAAGTGCCATGGCAAAAGTTAGATAGATTCAAGGGCCACATTTCTTGGATTGTGAGAAATCCAGGGAGGTTTTCTAAAAGGGATAAAATCTGAGCACAGTGCCTGAAGGGCAAATAGAAGTAAGGCAGATGAATAATGGTGGTTGTCAGGAGCAGCACAGCAAAAGCACAGAAGCAGAGAGGGTGTAGTTTATGTGACAGGCAACAGGAAGATAAGTTTGGAGACACAGAGAAACACCAGATCACAATCGGCCTTGTATGCAAGCCTAAAGATTCTCGATCTCATGTGTTAAAGAGACAACTGGCAGCAATGTGGGGAAAGGATGAAATCATGCCAGAAGGCAAGAGGCTATGGAAGAGACCCAAGGGAAAGTGATGAGGCCTGGAACATGACCCAGGAGCAAGAATAGAAACAGGAACCTCATCCCCGAAGAGAGATGAACGTGGCCTAGAAGTAGGAGAAGAAAGCAAGGGTGGAGAGTGAATTGGTTTAGAATTTATTAAGGAGGCAATATTGCCTGGCTGGCTCAGTTGGTAGAGCATCCGAGTCTTGATCCCCGGGATATGAGCTCAAGCTCCACATGGCACATGGAGCCTACTTAAAAAAAGAAAGAAAGAAAAAGGAAGTAATATTTCAGGGCTTGCTATTAGACTAGATGGGATAGGTATAGACAGGGAGAAGACAGAATGGAGGGTGATTTCCAAGTTCTTTGCATAAACATCTAGGTGGATGATGATGCCCTATTCTGAGCTTCAGAGCTAGAAGACAAGAAGGATTGGGAGAAATACGTTCTGGACATGCTAAGGGAGACATTCGAGAGAATGGCAGGTTGACAAATTGATGTAAGTGTTGAGTGCAGAGGAGAGGTTTGGGCTAGAGATCTTAATCTGGAAATCCTGAGCCCATAACAGATGTTGTATTTATAGTCATGAAATGGATTAGTTTCTCTCTGTCTGAGGAACATGCACAGAAAAAAGAGGAGGCTCAAGACGCAGTATATTGAGGTCAGGAAAAGGAGAGGGAGCCAACTAAGGAGACCCAAGAATGGTCCAAGAGATGGGAGTAAAGGAAGAGGAGAGCACACATGTCTGTGGGATTTATTAACTGGGATCCCAGGGGGTGAATAATGAGCAGGAGAAAAAGAAAATGGATATTTGGGAAATATAAGGGGAAAAGGTGCAACTCTGGGGATGGCAGGAAACAGAGACAGGCCCTAAAATAAGAATTTTCTATAGGTATTTGAAGAACAGCAGGCTCCAGCATGGAAGGGATGGGTGAGATTGGAAGGTCACATAGGGCCTTGTAGGTCATTGTAAGATCTTGGTGTATTATTCTGAGTAAAATGGTGAATCATGGCTAAGCTTTCAGTAGGGCAGTGACATATTTATCTTATATTTTAAGAGTCACTGGCTGCTGTTTTGAGAATAGGCCTTCAGGAACAAGGTGGACAGAGAGAGCAGCAAAGAGCCTTTGCCATGACCCAGTAGAGATGATGAGGCTCAGGGCAGGGCCATGGCGTGGGGGATGGTGAGAGGGATGTAGAGAATGGCAGGATGCATTTTGATATTTATATATCATCAGGGAAGCATTTCCTATGTACCTATTTGTCAAGTCACGATTGCTGTTGGAGAAACATCAGTCAAGAATGTGAATAGAAAGATTCAAAGTAAAAAAGAAGGTTATAGAAAAAAGAGAAACCAGGAGGACATTTTTTCTTCAAAGAGAAGAAAATAAGAGAAAGAGTTGCAAAGGTGGTGAAATGTGAAATCATTAAATGGTTAGGAAAAATGATAATCTAACTAGAAATCTATCGAAATACCAAAAAAATTGATAAGGAAGGAGGCCATCATAATTATTTTCAAGAGCTCTGGTACCATCTATTTACCCTTAACTTTCAGCTTCTCTATTTGTTTCATTTAACAGAAAACTTGACATTGTTTCCCTCTCCATATACTTAAAGACATCTGGATGCAGCATGTGGGTCATTTCAAAAGTCCTAGCAGGGGAAGAGCTGACGGGGAACACAGGGCAAGACATAAAGGAGGGAAGAGTCGATAAAAGGAAGGAACAAAGGACGTTTGGTGAGGTTAAGAGGTAAACAAAATTCTCCCAGGCCCCATGTCAAGGTCCACAAAACCAACCAACCAACCAACCAACAAAGGATTTTAAATTGTATTTAACCAAGGGCTAAAAGGAAAGTGTCTTAGCTGTTAAAATTAGAGTGCACAGGGGCAGCCGTGGGGCTGAGTCAGTTGCACTTTTGACTCCTGACTTCAGCTGAAGTCATGATCTCACAGTTCTTGAATGAGCCCCATGGAGCCTGCTGGGGGTTCTCTCTATCTCTCCCTCTCTCATTCTCTCTCTCACCCTCCCCAACTGTCCCTCTCTCTCTCTCAATAAATTTAAAAATTAAAAGAATTTTTAAAAAGCTGTCCCTTTAAAAAAAATATTAAAGTTAACAACTACTACAGTTTATTTTTTTTTAATATTTATTTATTTTTAAGATGGAGAAAGACAGAGTATGAGTGGGGGAGGGGCAGAGAGAGAGAGGGAAACACAGAATCCAAAGCAGTTTCCAGGCTCTGAGCTGTCAGCACAGAGCCTGACGCAGGGTTCAAACTCACAGTGAGATCATGACCTGAACCAAAGTCAGAGGCTTAATGGACTGAGCATCTCAGTGCCCTACAACTACTACACTTTAAAAGTATATTGTATTAGACTGCTAGGGATACTCTAACAAAATACCATAGACTGGTGACTTTAACAACAGCAATTTATTTTCTCACAGTTGTGGATACTAGAACTGCAAGATCAAGATGTGGGCTTGCAAATGTGTCCTCACATGGTCTTTTTTCTCTTCTGTTATATCCCTGGTGTTACTGTGATTGTCCATATCTCCTTTTTCTTATAAGGACACTAGTCAAGTTGGGTTAGGGCTCATTCTAAAGGCCTCATTTTAACTTACTCACCTCTCTAAAGGCTCTATCTCTGAATAAAGAGGTACTGGAAGTTAGGACTTCAAACTATGAATATGAGGTTTGGGGAGAGGGAGGGGCAGAGACACAAACTGAAACCATAACAGTACTTAACCAATTTCATTTAATTAAAAAAAAGCTTTATATATTGTTTGACTCCATGTTGGAGTTCGGCTTACAGCTTTAGAGAATGTAAACATATTAATGGAATATCATTTTTTTCAGTGTATTTATTTATTTATTAAGAGAGAGTTGGGGAGTTGGGGAGAGGCAGAGAGAGAGGGAGGGAACCCCAAGCAGGCTCCACGGTGTCAGCACAGTGGCCGACATGGAGCTCAGACTCACAAACCATGAGATCATAACCTGAGCAGAAACCAAGAGTGGAACAAGCGCTTAATCAGCTGAGTCACCCAGGTACCCCATTAATGGATTATCGTTGTGGAAGTGCAACAAAGATACAATAAACATGATTTGAATTTACTGTCTTTTCAATATTAGAAGACAAACAATTGATTTGCAAAGTAAGCCTTCTGGCTGTGTGTTACAGCCATGGGCTTTTTCAGGTAAAGTACCTAGGTTAATTAACTCCTTCTATTTTTCTGTAAACAGAACAAAGAAACAAGATCTATTTAAACTCAATAATATTGTGTATGCATCCATGTATAAATCATGGAAAGCTAAATGCAAAATTTCTATCACAACGCAATTTGTTCAGTTAGTTTTGTTTGTTATATTTTCTTAGGATAAAATATTTCAGAAATAAAATTAAAGAATAACTTTCTACATTTTAGTTTTAAAAGTTCTCCATGGGCTTTAAAATAATAATTATTAAAAATAATTATAATTTATTTGCTCATAATAAAAGTTGTCTGGGGCACCTGGGTGGCTCTGTCAGTTGAGCATCGACTTCAGTTCAGGTCATGATCTCATGGTTCGTGGGCTCAAGCCCTATGTCAGGGTATGTGCTGACAGCTCAGAGCCAGAAGCCTACCTCAGACTCTGTGTCTCCTTCTGTCTTTGCCCCTCCCCCCATCTCTCTCTCTCTCTCTCTCTCTCTCTCTCAAAAATAAAATAAACATTTAAAAAAAACCTTTTTTTAAAGTTCTCTGATAAAGGGGGTTGGAGGGATGTTGAGTCTCTACCAAAGGGAAAAAAAAACTCTGTTAAAATATTATGAGAGACAACTTCATATTTCTTATATTTCATTCTTCGTGGAACAGAAGGAACTCTACTTGGGCTAAGTTCTCAAATATAGCAGTCAAAACATCTATTACACTTTATGGAAATGAAACATGTGTATGGGCATTATATTTGCTAAAAATTTTTCTTTCAAGTGCAAATAAATATTTATCTCTCCAAATGATACCCATTTCTCCTGCCCTTTTCTTTTTTAAAAAATTTTTTAGTGTTTTATGAATTTTTGAGAGGAAGAGGGACAGAGTATGAGCAGGTGAGGGGTAAAGAGAGAGAGAGGAGATGCAGAATACAAAGCTGGCTCCAGGATCTGTCAACACAAAGCCCCGTGTGGGGCCTGAGCTCATGGATTATGAGATCATGACCTGAGCCGAAGCTGGAAGCTTAACCGACTGAGCCACCCAGCCTCCCTGCCCATCTTTAAAAAAAACATATGAATCACTGATGAGAAAACAAAATCTAATGTTTTGACTTTGTAGCTGTTGGAATTTCAGTCTCAAGCTATCCTGTGCTCCGGTTTAAACATTTGCTTATAAAAACATGTATAGGAAATGGCTACGACCAGGCATTAGTTTCATGATGGGCAGTGCTGTCAGTCAATTACACTGCCCCTTTTTTTCCAGCCTATTCTTTTCAAGCTGTAAATTCTAAATAAGTAATCTGTTAAATTATTTCACATAATTTAAAAATAGCATGTCATTACCATCAACCACCAAGTAGAATGATTTAATTTAAAATCCTTTCTCCTCTCCATTTGCTTACCAAAGAAATGATTCTATGATCAATTTGACCTTTTACCAGCATAATTGCCAAATAATTAACAATGATAAATGATTACAATCTGAAATATTTTTAACTAATAATTAAAGGGTGGCATACATTTCATATGAACCAGAACTGTCTATAAAATATTAGAAATATTTAATTATTTCATCAAGTGCCTACTATGTGCCAGAAACTGTCATCATGGAATTTATATTCCTAAACTAAACAAAACAAATAAGTGATATAGCATATTAGAAGATATTAAGTGCCACAGGGAAAAATAAAAGCAGAAACGGGAATTGAGGATATGTGTGTGAGGGTAAGAGGGTGCAATTTTAGATAGAATGCTCAGAAAAGATATGATCTAAGCAAAGACTTGAAGGATGTGAAGGAGTAAAGCACGTGGGTATTTGGAAGCGGTTTAGATGACTAACCACCTCAGGCTGTCTGGGACTAAGGGTTTCTGGGTTGCAGGCTTTCTGGTGCTAAAACCAGGTAGTCCCAGCCCACGCAAACCAAAACAATTGATCATCTTAAAAGCGTCCCAGAGAAAGGAAACAGGAAGAACACAGGTCCTGAGAGGGGAGCATGCCTTCCCAGTTTCAGGAACTAGTAAGGAGGCCGGTGCAGGTAGAGAGGGGATGAGCTCAGCGATACGAAGAGGCCACATCATGCAGGCCCTTTTAGTAGGTGCAATGGCCCTCTACCCAACCCCCCTTTTCAGGGTTGATGCACCCATCTGTAGCTGCTGCCAGTGGGCTCCTGGTGTGTCTCTCATGGCCCTTGCCCTTGGCTATCGAAAACTGCCTCCCCCAAGGTTACATCCTTTATAGAGAATAACCCATGACTAATGACTGGCTAATGTGGAAATACTATGGCTCAGTTTATCCCCTTCCTTCAACTTTGCCCACCCAGCTTAGATAGCATCTTCAAATTGGCTGAGGCCTCATTTGTAACCAAATGCAGTTCAGCTCCTTCCTGTGCCTTTCTTCTTTACAGATGTATTTCCTGAGAGCACTCCCCAATAAACTTTCAGATGCAACTCGCTGTCTTAGCATCTGTATCTAGGGAGACCAAAATAAGACAGGCCTCGAAGGTGATTTTGAGAGAGATGTGAAGACTTGGAAGCTTTGGAAAGAAACTGAACCCTGAAATAGTTCCTGCTACCTATCTTTTTTAGGCATAGAAAAATGTAGAACTTTCTTAGAGTTTATTTCAGATTTTGTGAACTTCATTGTAATGATTGCAGAGGATTGCAGAACAGGGCTATAACCCAACAGGAAATTTTAAGTCTGCTGAATAGTTGGAATTTCCCCTTGTGTCTTCAAATGGGGTCAGTGGATATACCAGCTCTTCAGATAATTCAGAGAAGTCTGAATGTTCCTGGATGGACTGTATCCTATATTGAATTCCATTGTTTGGGGACTCTAGTTGTTTTACATAAAACAGGTAAGTAAATAAAGGAGGTAAATCAAAATGCAACCGGCAAAAGGGAAGTTCTTGCCCTCAAGGATTTTATTCTACTCTTCTATGAGCTATTTTATAGAAAATGTTCAATAATAAATGGCTTACTACAGCATAGCTCAGGACCTTAATTTCCTGTGGAACCAGGCATTTGTAGGTAGTGGTAAGGGGGATGAGGCAACATCAAATGGGAAAACAACTATCTCCTTTCTAGTCACACACACCAACTTAAATATCCAGCCACCATGGACATATTTTAGCTGCATTTAGAATGTCCAACATTTTCCTCCTCCAGGCTTCACTGAAGACTTTCTAGGCAAAAAGTGGACTCAAAATTCATATTACTTAGACAAACGATGAATAGGAAAATATTATGTAAGTAGTATATATTCTTTATTATGTGCACAAAGAGGCCTTTTTTCTCTCAGTTCAAAATTTTGTTTTTAACAAACTTTTCCAGTGGAAAAATCCCCCTGATATATGAGTTTTTCCTGAGTATGCATAAGTTTTCTATAGGATGAAAAATTCCTAGTGACTAATATAGTTAACTGTGTTTATGGTTTGTGTGTATGATCTTAGGTGTTCAGATTTGGAAATGGAAAAAAATCTTTTTGGTTGATAGAATATTTATAAAGCTGTGGCAAGTATAGTGTTTTGAGAGTGAGTAGATCTGAACTTACTTCTAAAACCAATTCACGCGTGGACTAGAGTGACAGACCTCAGAAGAAAAGGTCCTATAATGTGATGCGGTTAAAAAAGAGAATTCAACACAAAGTTAACTTACAAAGTACACAGTAGACAGTGGGTCTTGGGAACCAACTCTGGATTCCAGGAGGCACTAAATAGTTTGACAACCTCCACTAAATCCCTTAATCCTTCAGAGCCTTGGCTTCCTTATCAATTAGATATGATTGGTACCTACTCTATCTCAGAACTGATTGAGTGCATTCATAGCTGTGAGCATGATTTGAAACTAGAAAGAAGAAAAACATATTGTTTTTTATTTTTAAGATTTTTAACTGGAAATAAAAGCCATGAATTCTCTCCCCATATTAGAACATAGTTTTGAAATTAACTGATGCAGTATGTATGTAAAGTGCTTTTAGCTCTTTAAAAACATTTTATATTCATAAAAGGTCAAATGCAATCACATACACACACACACACACACACAAATAAATCAGTTAACATAATCCTGCAGTGTGCACATTGTAGTGCAGTTTAGATGAATAAGTAAGGCTGAAAAGCAACAGAGGATTAACACATTTGTCATACCACATCACAGGAAATGTTTTTCTAATGTTTTAAAGCCAGTAATGCCCACAAATAATGAATGGATTTTAATTTTTTTCTTTATGTTTAAATTTTATTGACTTAGTTTTATAAACAGAAACCTGGACTCATCCAGTGATTTCAACAAATGTCAGATATTATCTAAATTAGCAAAAGATAATTCTTTCAAAAAGATCGAAAGAATTACTATTATAGTTGAACATTACCTTACCAATATAAATAAACACTCAATTATGGGAGTTGTAGTTTTCCTTCTGCCTAAGAGATTAGGTGACATTTTATGGTTTTCCAGACAGATCTCTGCCTATGGTCTTCCAAATACATTATAATTTCTCCTTGCAGCTGGGCCTTTGTCAGACATATTTCACTTTATCTTGATTATCACAGCACTAATTCAATAAATATTTTTCCATTTTTTGTCTTAAATACTTTAGAAATGTAAAATTACATTAGAATTGTGTAATGTAATAATATCTCTTAATGAAACTTACTATCTACCAGATACTAGTCCAGGAGGTATATATGTGTTAACTTAATCTTCACAATAATCCTATGAGGTACATATGATTATTATCCTCATTATACAACAAACAAAGGCACAGAATCTGGCCTAAAGTCATACAGCTAATAAGTGATAAACTCATGATTTGATCCCAGGCACACTGGCTCTAGAACCAGTGTTAAGCAATCCATTTTATTGCTTCACATGGACAGGGCTTCAGCTTCTCAGTTGATGTCATTCTTCACTTGCTTGGGACCCCTCCCTATAAGCCTGGAAAAATATCACATCTTACCAAACACACCCTTATTTGCAGATACTCTTTATTAGAGGTCTGCAAACTTTTTCTGTAAAGGACCAGGTTGTAAATACTTTAGGCTTTGTGGGATATTCAACCACTGTTATAATTCTCAAATGTGGTGTTATAGTGAGAAAGGAGCCATAGACAATGTGACAAATGAACATGACTTTATTTCAATAAAACTTTATCTACAAAAGCAGGCTGTGGTAAGGTGAGTAGCAAACCTGTCCACTGAAACTTGGCAGGCCAGATGAGAGTGGCAGGAAATATTCAATGTGCTGAATAGGAAAAATATGCAGCCAAAAATCCTTCATCCAGCAAGACTGTCATTTAGAATAGAAGGAGAGGTACAGACTTTCCCAGACAAACAAAAACTAAAGGAGTTTGTGACCACTAAACCAGCTCTGCAAGAAATTTTAAGGGGAATCTCTGAGTGGAGAAAAAAAGACCAAAGGAATGAAGATTACAAAAGACCAGAGAACATCATCAGAAACATCAAATCTACAGATAACACAATGGCACTAAATTCATGTCTTCCAATAATCACTCTGAATGTAAGTGGATTAAATGCTCCAATCAAAAGACATAGGGTATGAGAATGAATAATAATTAAAAAAACACAAGTTCCATCTATATGCTGTCCACAAGAGACTCATTTTAGACCTAAAGTACCTGCAGATTGAAAGTGAGGGGATGGAGAACCATCTATCATGCTAATGGAGATCAAAAGAAAATGGGAGTAGCCATACTTATATCAGACAAACTAGATTTTGAAACAAAGACTGTAACAAGAGATGAAGAAGGGCATTAAATCATAATTAAGGGTCTATCCACCAAGAAGATCCAACATTATACATACTTATGCCCCCAATTTGGAAATACCCAAATACATAAATCAATTAATAAAAAACATAAAGAAACTCATTGATAATAATACCATAATAGTAGGAGACTTTAATACCTCAGTTACAGTAGTGGACAGATCATCTACACAGAAAATCAACAAGGAAACGATGGCTTTGAGTAACACACTGGATCAGATGGACTTAACAGATATATTCAGTACATTTCATCCAAAAGCAGCAGAATACACATTCTCCTTGAGTACACATGGAACATTCTCAGAATAGATCACATAGTGGGTCACAAATCAGCCTCCAAAAGGCACAAAAAGAAGGAGATCATACTATGCATATTTTCAGATCACAACACTATGAAACTTGAAATTAACCACAAGAAAAACCTTGGAAAGCCCCCAAATACATGCAGGTTAAAGAACATCCTAGTAATGAATGAGTTAACCAGGAAATTAAAGAAGAAATTTAAAAATACATGGAAGCAAATGAAAATTAAAACACAGCAGTCCAAGCCCTTTGGAATGCAGCAAAGACCGTCCTAAGAGGAAAATATATTGCAGTTCAGGCTTATCACAAGAAGTAAGAAATGTCCCAAATACACAACCTAACCTTACACCTAAAGCAGCTAGAAAAGCAGCAGCAAATAAAGCCCAAAGGCAGCAGAAGAAGGGAAATAAAATAAAGATTAGAGCAGAAACAAACAATATAGAATCCAAAAAAAAACCCCAGTAAAACAGACCAATGAAATTAAAAGCTGTTTTTTTGAAAGAATAAACAAAATTGATAAACCCCTAGCCAGACTTCTCCATAGAGAGAAAGAGAGAGAGAGAGAGGATCCAAACAGATAAAATCATGACTGAAAAAGGAGAGATCACCACCAACACCACAAAAATATAAATTATAAGAGAATACTATGAAAAAGTATATGCCAACCAACTGTACAATCTGAAAGAAATGGACAAATTCCTAGACACTCACACATTACCAACTCTAACAGGAAGAAATGAAAAATTCTCACTCTTTGTAGATGACATGATACTTTACATGGAAAACCCAAAAGACTCCACCAAAAATTGCTAGAACTGATACATGAATTCAACAAAGTCGCAAAACATAAAATCAATGTATAGAAATCAGTTGCAAAAAGAGAAACCATGGAACCAATGGCATTTACAATTGCACCAAAAACCATAAGATACCTAGGAATAAACCCTAACCAAAGAGGTAAAAGTTGTTGGCTGAAAACTACAGAAAGCTTATGAAAGAAATTGAAGAAGACAAAAAGAAATGGAAAAACATTCCATGTTCATGGACGGACAGGAAGAACAAATATTGTTAAAACGCCTATACTACCCAAAGCAATCTACACACTCCATGCAATCTCTATCAAAATAACACCAGCATTCTTCACAGAGCTAGAACAAACAATCCTAAAATTTGTATGGAACCAGAAAAGACCTTGATTAGCCAAAGTAATGTTGAAAAAGAAAAGCATAGCTGGAGGCATCGCAATTCCAGACTTCAAGCTGTATTACGAAGCTATAATCATCAAGACAGTGTGGTACTGGCACAAAAACAGACACATAGATCAATGGACCAGAATAGAGAACCCAGAAACTGACCCACAAATATACTGTCAACTAATCTTTGACAAAGCAGGAAGGAGTATCCAATGGGAAAAAAAAAAAAGCAACAGTATCTTCAGCGAATGGTGCTAGGAAAACTGGACAGTGACATGCAGAAGAATGAACCTGGATCCCTTTCTTGCACCATACACAAAAATAAACTTAAAATGGATTAAAGACCTAAATGTGAGACAGGAAACCATCAAAATCCTAGAGGAGAAAACAGGCAACAACCTCTTTGACCTTGGCTGTGGCAACTTCTTACTAGATGTGTCTGAGGAGGCAAGGGAAACAAAAGCAAAAATGAACTATTTGGGGCCTCATCAAGATAAAATCTTCTGCACAGAAAAAAACTAAAATTCAGCTGATGGAATGGGAGAAGATGTTTGCAAATGACGTATCATATAAAAGGTTAGTATCTAAAATCTATAAAGAGCTTATCAAACCCAACACCAAAACAAAACAAAACAAAACAAAAAAACAAAACAAAAAACAATCCAGTGAAGAAATGGGCAGAAGACATGAATAGACACTTCTCCAAAGAAGACATCCAGATGGCCAACCGACACATGAAAAAATGCTCAACATTGCTCACTCATCATCAGGGAAATACAAATCAAAACCACAGTGAGATATCACCTCACACCTGTCAGAACGGCTGACATTAACAACTCAGGCAATGACAGATGTTGGCGAGGATGCTGAGAAGGAGGATCTCTTTTGCACTGCTGGTGGGAATGCAACCCGGTGCAGCCATTCAGGAAAACAGTATGGAAGGTCCTCAAAAAATTAAAAATAGAGGGGCGCCTGGGTGGCTCAGTTGGTTAAGCGTCTGACTGCAGCTCAGGTCATGATCTCACGGTTCGTGGGTTCGAGCCCCGCATCAGGCTCTGTGCTGACAGCTAGCTCAGAGCCTGGAGCCTGCTTCAGATTCTGTGTCTCCCTCTCTCTCTGACCCTCCCCTGGTCATGCAGTCTCTCTCTCTCTCTCAAAAATAAATAAAATATTTTTTAAAAAATTAAAAATAGAACTAACCTATGACCCAGCAATTGCACTACTAGGTATTTATCCAAGGGATACAGGTGTGCTGTTTTGAGGGGGCATATGCACCCTAGTGTTTATAGCAGTACTGTTGACATACCCAAAGTATGGAAAGAGCCCAAACTTCCATCGATAAATGACTGGATAAAGAAGATGTGGTATATATACAATGAAGTGTTATTCGGTAATCAAAAAGAATGAAATCTTGCTATTTGCAATTACATGGATGGAACTAGAGGGTATTATGCTAAGTGAAATTAGTCAGTCCTAGAAAGACAAATATCTTATGACTTCACTCATAAAAGGACTTTAAGGTACAAAATAGATGAACATAAGGAAGGGAGGCAAAAATAATGTAAAAACAGGGAGGGGGACAAAACATAAGAGACTCTTAAATATGGAGAACAAACAGAGGGTTACTGGAGGGGTTGTAGAAGGGGGGATGGGCTAAATGGGTAAGGGGCATTAAGGAATCTACTCCTGAAATCACTGTTGCACTATATGCTAACTAACTTGGATATAAATCAAAAAAATAAATTAATTAAAAAAATAATAAAATAAACATTCATCTTTTATACAAAAAAATGTGCTAGTGAAGGACACAAAAAAAGACTTGAACAAATCGAAAATATATGATGTTCTTGGATTGGAAGGCTTAGTATCATAAAGATGTCGATTCTTTCTAAATTAATCTGTAAACTTAACCAGAGTACAATCAACATAACAGTAAGAATTCTTAAAATTTAGAACTAGACAAGCTGGTTCTAAAGTTCATAAACAGGGATAGTCAGGAAAAATGCAGAACAGAGAAATGTAAAGGGACTCCCTACTATATAATATAAAACTACAGTAATTAAAATATGTTGGATTCAGACNGGAATACTACATGGCAATGAAAAAGAGTGAAATCTGGCCATGTGTAGCAGCATGGATGGACCTTGAGGGTGTTACGTTGAGCGAAATAAGTCAGGCAGAGAAGGACAGCTACCATATGTTTGCACGTATAGGAAGATTAGGGGGAACTTAACAGAGGGCGGTGGGGGAGAAGAAGGGGAAAATAGTGGGGGAGAGGGAGGGAAGCGAACCATGAGAGACTCTTGAATGCTGAGAACAAACCGAGGGCTGATGGGGGTGGGAGGAGGGGAGTGATGGGCATGGAGGAGGGCACTTGTTGGGATGAGCACTGGGTGTTATATGGAAACCAACTTGACAATAAACTATTTAAAAAATAAAATAAAATATGTTGGATTATGTTCATCAATGTAACTTAGCATAATGTCTAGAAATAGACCACAAAACATAAGGTGATAATAATAGTATGTTAAATTGGGAAGGAAAGTAAAATTATTCAACAAATAGTGTTGCAGTGAGTGGATAGCACTTAGGAAAAAAAATAATTTGGATTCCTACCTTAAACTTTGCATGTAAATAAATTCCAGATAGAGCTTTTCAAGTATGCCACAAATTCAGAAATCATAAGAAATGTCATACTTGTTTACATAATAACCACAGAAGTTCTGCAGAAAATAAAACATAACAAAACCATCCTATCTAGGGGCGCCTGGGTGGCTTAGTCGGTTAAGCGTTCGACTTTCGCTTAGGTCATGATCTCGCCGTTCGTGGGTTCGAGCCCCGCGTCAGGCGCTGTGCTGACTGCCAGCTCAGAGCCTGGAGCCTATTTCAGAGTCTGTCACTCCCTCTCTCTCTGACCCTCCCCTGCTCACGCTGTCTCTCTCTCTCTCTCCTAGAAATAAATTTAAAAAAAAAAAATTAAAAAAAAAATTTACAAAACCATCCTATCTAAACTGAAAATTGAGTTGTAATATATACAACATATATCAGAAGTAAATTCTTATAAGTTTATAAGAAAAAAAACCTCTGGGGCACCTGGATGCCTCAGTCGGTTAAGCATCCAGTTTCAACTCAGGTCATCATCTTGTGGTGTGTGGGTTCCAGCCCTGCCTCGGGCTGTGTGCTGACAGCCCAGAGCCAGGAGCCTGCTTCAGATTCTGTGTGTGTCTCTCTCTCTCTGCCCCTCCCCTGCTCACACTCTACCTCTTGCTGTCTCTCAAAAATAAATAAATGTTTAAAAAAATTTTTTAAGGAAAAAAGACCTACGATTCAATGCAAAATAGGAGTGAAAGGGGCAAAGAATATAAAAAATAGCTTACTAAAAAGGAAGTACAGATTTCTCTTAAATGTACAAAAAAACAACAATTCTCTATTATATACTACAATGCGATGCTCTTCCCTAGGAGACTGTCAAAAGCCTCAAAATTTTATAACACAATTACCAAGCATTGGTGAAGGGGATGCAAATTGGTACAATGTCAGTCAAAGGCAATTTTATAACAATTAATTAAGATAACAAATATGCATACTTTTTTTATCTGGCAATTCTAGTCCTAAGTACTCATCCTATAAGAACAAAATAATGTTTAAATCAATTGTAATAGATTTGAAGCAGACTAAATATTTATTTACCATTAGAAAACTGGTTTAAAATGTTATAAAATATTCACATAGTGAAATACAATGTGTCTCATGTGTACTGGTAGAAAAAGATCTCCAAAAACTATTGTTAAGGTAAAATGGTGATATGTAGAACACTTTACATAACTTGCTAATATTTGTGTGAATATTTGTAAATGCATACAATATTCTTAGATGGCTCCACAGGAGACTGTAAGAGTGGTTGCCTCCAAGGAAAGAAATAAAATGTCTAGAGATCAGGGAAAGAGACTGATTTTCTACTATATACTATATTGTATTTTTGAATTTGATACTATGTATATATCTTATTTAGAAAAAAAATTTAAATTAAGACAGTCAATATTTGTAAACACTGAAATATTTGGAAAAGATGAACTCCCTGAGGACAATGAGTGAAAAAGGCCAAAGACCATGACAAATGTCTCTATTTGAAGAAGGAAGTGTCAGATAGACACCATAAAGAAATGGACCGAGAAATAGGAAACAGGATAAAACAGTATCACAGATATAGAAAGAGAAGTGTTTGAGGAAACCAAAGCTTCCAAAGGAAAAAAATAAATAAAATACATATAGGTATAAAATAAAAAAGTACAATATATAAATAAATACATATAGCTATAAAATAATTCATCTGGGTAGCTCAGTCGATTGAGCATCGGACCTCTGATTTCAGCTCGGTCAGGGTCTCATGGTTGATGAGTTTGAGCCCCGTATGGGGCTCTGCACTGATAGCACAGGCCTTGGAATTTTCTCTCTCTCCTATATCTCTCCCCCTACCCTGTTTGTGGTCTCTCTCTCTCAAAATAAATAAGTAAATAAACTTTTAAAAGTTTTAAAAAAAGAACTAATAAAAATGAAGAAAAAACATTCTAATAGAAAAACAACATGAAGGAACAATTCACAAAATACAAATTTCTAATAAATATATTAACTTGTAATTCTGGAAATGCAAATTAAAAGAAGAAATCTTTGGGGCACCTGGGTGGCTCAGTTGATTAAGTGTCTGACTTCAGCTCAGGTCATGATCTTGTGGTTCCTGAGTTCTAACCCCACGTCAGGCAGGCTCTGTGCTGACAGCTCAGTACCTGGAGCCTGCCTCGGACTCTGTGTCTCCCTCTCTCTCTGTTCTTCCCCTGCTCACGCTCTGTCAGTCTCTCTCTCTCTCTCTCCCCCAAAAATAAACATTAAAAAAAAATTTCTAAGGAAGAAATCTTTGCCTGTATACATAGAAAAGAAAAACATTTTAATGCAGATCTCATTGCTAATAGGAATATCAACTGGGACAGTGTATTTGAAAAACAGTTTGTCAGTACATATCAAGAGACTTATTATTGTTCATAAATTTGGCACTTTAATTTCACTTCAAGGAATTTCCACCAAGGAAATAATCAGACTAATCTAATGTATGCAAGGGTGTTCATCACATTATATCTGATGCCAAAACAGAAGTCAATCTTAATGTTCATCAATAGGTAAGGTATAGTTCATTTGTAGGATAAAGCACTGTGCAATCATTAAAGTGATATATTCAAAGATTATCTCATTATGCAGGACAGTGCTTATAGTATACAATTAAATTTTAAAGGCAGTATATAACATTCTACATAGAATATTAAATAGTTTTTGAAGAATGTACATGAATGCATAGCTCACACTTATAAAATATTTTATAATTATCTAGATTTTCAGGTCACTGGTGGCTTTTATTACTTTGCAAGATATTTCAAATCATCTGCAATGAAAGTTATACATTTTACAATGAGGAAAATAATCAGTATTACAAAAACAACAAAAATAAGACCATGATGATGGTCATCAATTGGAGTAGACACATTTTGGGATGTGCAACCAGCCCACACTCCCCATCTCTGAGAGCATCTTAAAACCTGCTCCTCTCTTTCCTGATGGGACCGTCATTCATTCACTCACTCAGTTCACCATCTCTCCCGCCTGCTGGTCTCTTCTTAGGTCAGACCCTCTCAGTAAGGAAAAGTTTCCAAAATGGTCTCCTGCTTCCAGCTTTAAAGTCTTCTGATCCACCATTCTGATCCATCTTTCTGCCAGAGGGTTATTTCTAAATTGCAAACACAGTAAGAAGAAGAAGAAAAAAATAATCCCTTTAGCACCGTGCTTAGTGCCCATGAGATAAAGTCCATACTTCTTTGAATGGGTTCAAAGCCTTCCATGATTTTTTTTATCCCCTACCATTCTAGCCTTAATGCCAGTTTTGGTTCTTTTGTTCTAAGTACAGTGAGCTGTTTGCGGTCCCAGCAACATATCTGGATGCTTTATGCCTCTGTACCTTTGTTCATACGCTTCCTCTGCTTCAAATGATGCCACAGTCTTCGCCCATCCACCTGGCAACACACATTCTTTCAAGAAAACTCAAGCATGAAGCCTGTCCTGACTCCCCAGGTAGAAGTGAACACTCCCTCATTTGTGGTTGTACTTTTCCTTTCAGTGTTTTATTTCACTTCAGTGCCCACTTGTCTTCTTTCATAAGTAGATGGTAAACCATTTTACATCAGAGAACCACCTTCTCTTTTTGTCTCCAGGGCCTAGGTTAAAGACTAGTAAAAACTGACTAAATATTTGTTGATTAAAATAGGGAAATGAGGGCACCTGGGTGGCTTAGTCGGTTAAGCGTCCGACTTTCGCTTAGGTCATGATCTCGCGGTTCGCGGGTTCGAGCCCCGCGTCGGGCTCTGTGCTGACTGCCAGCTCAGAGCCTGGAGCCTGTTTCAGTCTGTGACTCCCTCTCTCTCTGACCCTCCTCTGCTCACGCTGTCTCTCTCTCTCTCTCCTAGAAATAAATAATACATTAATTTAAAAAAAATTTTAAAAAAATAAATAAAATAAAATAGGGAAATGAATGCTTAACAGTATCAAGTACTACCAAAAGGAAAGAGAGGAAGAAAATTCATTGAATGTGGTAAGTAGTCATTGTTAACTTTGAAAGAACTGTTTGAGTTGGTTAAGTGGGGAGGGAGAAAGTAATGAATGAATAGTGAACAAATAATCATTTCAAGTCCCGTTGATTTTTTTCCCAGGAGATTTGTCACTGAATGGAAGGGAAAAAGAAGATAATAACTTGAAAGAATTCTTTGAATTTTCATTTTTATAAATAAATAGGAACTTAACTATGTTTATAGGCACAGAAGAGGAAACAACCCACAAGACAATTGTGATGTCATGTGGCAAGATTAGTTGTATAGGAGGAAGATTGTAGTCCTGTCTTAAAACAGTCACATTGTAAATGGTTCCACTATTTATGCATCACGTTTATTATTGATAACTAGGATGAAAAACTTCTGTTGGCTTTACTGTTTTCTCAACCCCTTTGGATCAGTCTAAAATTTGGAGACTCATTGTTGGTGCGTACAGACTATGTGGGGTTTTATCTTCTGTTCACCTGCTGGGTGTTAGGCATGGGGAGCAAATGGGCTTTCTCTTCCTCTTCCTAGTAACCTCATATGATTATTTCCATAGCTGTTAATCTTTCATATTTGCCAGTTGCTCTCTTCGGATCTGTTGCCTAATTTGTTAATATTTTTATTGGGCTATGCCTAATTGTATTTTAATCAATCAAGACATTTCATTTTACTTATTTTTTTTTTTTTGAAGTTTATTTATTTTGATGAGGCACCTGAATGGCTCAGCTGGTTAAGGTCAGATTTCGGCTCAGGTCATGATCTCATGGTTTGTGAGTTTGAGCCCCACATCAGACTTTGTGCTGACAGCTCAGAGCCTGGAGCCTGCTTCAGATTCTGTGTCTCCCTCTCTCTCTGCCCCTCACTCACTCATGCTCTCTCTCTCTCTCTCTCTCTTCTCCTTCCCCCAAAAATAAACATTAAAAAATAATCTTCAAAATTTTATTTATTTTGAGACAAAGACAGAGCAAGTGGGGGAGGGACAGAGAGAGAGGGAGACAGAACCTCAAGCAGGCTTCATTCTGGACGCGGGGCTTGAACTCACGAAACTGCAAGATAATGACCCAGGCTAAAACCAAGAGTTAGACACTTCACCCACTGAGCTACCCGGGTGCCCCCAAGATGTTTTAGCAATTCTATTTTTTATTTCTAAAAGTCTTATTGGTTTGTTTTCAAATATGCCTAGTCATATAGGACAGCCTCTTATTACTTACTCTCTCTTATTTCATCTTTTATTTCTTTAAACATTTCACAATAATTTTTTTCACATTGTTTGTCTGATAAGTCCAATATCTGAAACCCCTGGGGGTAGATCTGATGGTTGTTGTATCTGATACACTCATAATTTGCTTGCTTATATTTTTTATATCCACTGATTAATAACTCTCATTTAGTTGATATTAATCTGTGGGAATCTTGAAGACTTAAATCAAGGATATGTTTTTCCAAAGCTCTTCTGTATGGAGCCAGGTGCCCCACTAGTGGCCTAAGACCACTTATAACCCCTTAAGATCTCTGGCTTCATGGGAGAGCTGTTCTCCATTAGTAGTCCAGCTTGCCTCTAGCCTCCTTTGGGTGCTGGCAGAGCATCAAGTCAACCTGCCCCAGGGTGTACAGCCCACTGTATTTTCTTCCCCCCAGGTCCTATGCACCCAGAAGTACATGGCATTTTTGATTTGTAGCATAAAAAAAACCTCCTCCAGTTTTCCTGTGAACCCCTTTCAGTCAAGCTTCTTCCTCCCATCATTCCATCAAAACTGCTTCCTAAGGTTGCCATAACCTCCGTGTTGCTAAATACAATAGTCACTTCTCACTTGCTGTTAATTTTATGTGTCAGGTTTGCTGGGCTACAGTGCCCAGCTATTTGGTCAAACACTTTACTGAATGTTTGGTGAAAGTGTTTTTGGATGAAATTTACATTTAAATTGGAGGACTTTCAGGGTGCCTGGCTGGCTCAGTTGTAGGGCATGTGATTCTTGATCTCAGGATTCATTGTGAGTTCAACCCCCGCATTGGGCATGAAGCCTACAGGAAGGAAGGAAGGAAGGAAAGAAGGAAGGAAGGAGAGGAAGGAGGGAAGGAAGGAAGGAAAGGAAGGAGGGAAGGAAGGAACAATTTTGTCAAATGCTACTAACTTGGTCTCCTCTTTGAAACACTTTTGCTTGATTTCTAGGGTAATACTCTCCTGCTTTTTCTCCAACTTCATTGGATAGAGAGGTTACACCAACAAATTCCAAATATGTATTTCTAATTCAGACTTCTTATTTTAACTCCAAACTCATATGTCCAGCTGCTTATTCTAAATGTATGCTTATTGTCTGATAAATATCTTAAAGTAACATTTCCAAAATCAAATTATTAAGCCTCCCCCTTCCTATCCACACAGCCCAAACTGCTTCTCCCTACAGTTTTCCAAAATATATGGAATATATTGTTTTAATCACTGAGATCAAAAACCCCATAGTTATCCCTGGATCCTTCTTTTTCTCTGACACCCCTCATCTACTCTTTCTGGAAGCCCTGGTGCTCTATCTTGAGCACATAATGAGAATCCAACCACTTTCTGCCATTCCTGCTGCCCCCACCCTGGGCCAAGCCACCCCCTGTCTGTTCTGAGCAGTAGCTCTTACCTCCCAGCTGGCCTCTGCTCTACCCTTCCCCCAAAGCATTCAGTTCAGCACAAGGCAGCCAAAGTGAGTCTTCAAGAATAACAAAGCCCACCTATCACTACTCTGCTCAAAGCCACAGAAAGCTTTTTGAATTTGCTCAGAACAAAAGCCTTAGCCTTTATAATTCCCTAAAAGATCCTACACAATCCCTCTCCCTCTCACTCCTTAAGCACCCTTTCCTGGCAGGTGTGATCTCCCCTCAGAGTCTTTGATTTTCCCTCTGCTTGGAATGTTCTTCCTATAGATGGTCTGCATGGCTCCCTCTTTCAGGTCCTCTAGTCTTTGTTCAATGGCTACCTTCTTGGTGAGGTTTTCCTGATTATTATATATGAAATCCAACCTAGGGGTGCCTGGGCATCTCGGTCAGTTAGGTGTCTGACTTTGGCTCAGGTCATGATCTTGCGGCTCAGTTTGTGAGTTCAAGCCCCACATTGGGCTTGCTGCTGTCAGCGCTGAGTCCACTTTGGATCCTCTGTTTCCCTCTCTCTCTGCCCCTCCCATGCTCGCTCTCTGTCTCTCAAAAATAGACAACAAACAAAAGATAAAATCCAAACTATCTTCCATTCACTGTAAGTTGTCCCCCCTTTTTTTCTCCATAGCATTTATCTGACAGCTGCACCTTTTACTACTTTATTGTGCCTTTGTCCCCTTCACTGGAATGTAAGTTTCATGAGAACAGGAATTTTTGTTTTATTCACTGCTATATCCTCAATTCTTAACACAAATACCTCACAATATTAGGCACTTAATATTTGTTTAACCAATGAAAAATATTACTCAAGTACTCATCTTGGCAAGGTTATGGGGAAGAGGTAAGTATAATCTCTCACGTTTGGGGAGGTAAGTATAATTCCATGCACTATTTTTAGAGGTTTTGTGTCCTGTAGTGAGCCATCTGCTCAGGCACTCACAGCAAATGCATTTGCACCTAGACCTGCTGGCCTTCTTCAATCATTTACATTACCTGCCTGGCCTTGCAGGCTATTGAATTTTCCATGCCTGGCTCACATTTCCAGCCCTTAAATATCCTCTCCCTGCTCATGCATATACAGCAACAATACTCGAAATTCTCCTACAAGTAGCATGTTTTTTAGAGCCTCACAGTCACTTTATACACTCTTGTGACTTCTCCCTTCTCCCAGCCTAGACAGTGCTCATTCTACTAGACTCGGGCCAAGCATCAAAGCCCCCAGAAACCCTCACCAGAAGCCTTGGCAGTGACTCTTCTAGGTCTTGGTAGCATTTTGTGTAGAATTTAATGAAAACTCTAGTACATATTCTGTTGCTTTGAGTGTTTGGTTGGTTTCCTGTCTCCCAGTCAGACCAAAAGCAAACTCACGGTGTCCTCACCATTGTCCCCAGGTCCCTAAAGCAGTGCCAGCACCACATTCTTGTTTCATGAACAAATTAATCATTAAACGTCTGTTCCCATGTTTCTGTTCACTCCCACTGTGTTTTCTGAGTAAAATGCTTAAAAGTTGGTCATAGGATACAAAATGACACAATTGGATATAACCAGGAACACAATTTCCAAACACGGTTCCAGAGTAGCACGCTCTTCCTCAAAGTTTCTAGGCACAATTTCTGTACAGATATGACATCCAGGATTGTTTTTCAGGAGGGTAATGGAGCAGCAGCTACAGCCCTTGTCTCAAATTTGCCATCATTTAATTGGAAAGTCTAGACTATAATTTTTTCCACCTTTAGGAATGACAGTAGAATATATTTCCTGGTTTATTTGCTTAATTTTTATTCAAAAGTTAAGGTTTTGGAATAAAGGGATCAGCTAGGGCCCTTTTTCTTCAAGATTCTAAAGAGAAACAAGGCTTTCTTTTTCCATTTTCCCTAAATCTCAGATAATATCAGTGAGCCACGGACCTAGCTTGTGTCACATGTTTTCAGTACACTGATCCCACAGTGCCGGAATCAAGTAACTCCACACCCTAAGAAGTGGCTCTAACCCAGGATGACACAATCTGTAATTGTCAAATTGCCAATTTAAAGAAGAAAGAAATGGTTTAAAGGCTCTTTGTTTATAATAATGTTTTATTCAGAAGGAGAGGAAAAGTTGGACTGATACAAAAGGCAATTCTTCCCATTTTCCACTTTATCCTACAACCCAGTCAATTCTTTGCTTTTGTGTTGTTAGTGCCTCCTCTGACTTTATGCAATGGGATTTCTCCTGAGCTGCCACTCAGCTGCTGGAGTCATGGACAGGCTTCACACACCTCTCCAGAGCAGCTGGAGACAGTGGCAGAGT
Source organism: Crocuta crocuta (assembly GCF_008692635.1). NCBI lineage: Eukaryota > Metazoa > Chordata > Mammalia > Carnivora > Hyaenidae > Crocuta > Crocuta crocuta. Next base: position 5,351,344 of record NW_027532041.1, on the reverse strand, counting down.
AGAAAGAGCCTGACAATGGGTGGAGATTATTTTTAAATGTGGTTTGTCCCTGTTTTGTTCAAGAACATAGGAATTTTTTTTAAACGTAGATCAACAAAAGAGCCATTTCTGGCCACTAAAAAATTGAATCAAGGAAGGAATACTTTAGTCTCTGGCCTCAGATTTTGAGTCGAGAGCAGAATATGTTGCTTGATCATATTGGCCTGTAGTTTTCTTTCTTTCCTTTTTCTTTCTTTCTTTCTTTCTTTCCTTTTTTTTTTTTTTTTTTTTGGTAGTGTCTGAGGTAAATGTTCTTGACCTTTGTATTCAAGCTGATGACTGGAACACATTAGAAAAACAGTAAACCTTATGACTTGGAGCAAGCTTGTTTTTAACATTCTTTTCTGTCTTACTAATAGCTAGGACCTAGCCCCATACTGAAATACCATGTAACAGAAACTAAAGAACTTTCTCTCTAACTTAACTAATACTCTGTAAATGAGACCTGACTTTCACTATGTTGATTGAATTTGACAATCAAGTGCTTTTACCTCATCAGCTTTGAATAAACTATTTTTCACTCTAAATTTTTTAGGCTAATAATAATACAGAGGATAAGTAAAAATGCCCTGATCAAGCAAAATTGTATTTCTCTACCATAATCATGAATACATTAAAGGATTTTTCTAGGCTAGGGTTTTAAAGAAGCATCCACAAACCAGATAAAGGGTACCTGAGTATAGGTCTTTAATATAAAATAATGAGACTAGAAATGATTTACATTACAATTTTAATATTTGAGTAATAAAAACTTTCATAAACATCATCTTTCCAGTGTGAGGTTTAGAGAAGCACACATTTTGCACTGAATACCTATTGTTTTTGATTGGCCTGGTACCGCTATCTCCCCTTTTCCTGGTAATGTTTCTATCTCCTTAGGAGATTTCCTCTCATGAAGGGAAGTTCCACTTATGACACACAGCCCTCTACCCCATAGGCCAATTTTGTTCTACCGTTCACAGTGTTTGAACATTCCTGTGACACAAAATATCAGCCACTCCTGATATTTTCCTACATGAACTACCCCTAAGCTGAGGGACGTGCACCCAGAGCTATCTAGGGCTCTTCTCTGTGTGGTCTAAAACACGGACTACGCTGCAGGACAGAACGAAAGCAAGTCACAGAGAAACTGGTTTGACAGAGGCAGCTGAGAAAGATGCTGAATTTGCTTTGGTCTCTGCTCTGGTCTCTGAGGTCCCCATGTTGCTGGGTTAACTGAGGAAACCCCAGGCCCTGAGGCCTCAACTCAGCCCATCCCAAAGATACTGTGGAAGGCTCTTGGTCATGTCATGAGGAAGAATTCAAGGACAGATACACAATGCAGCTGATGAGCTACACAAGTAAGGAAGTTTATGAAAGCAAAAGTACACTCTGGAGATGTGAGAGCTGGCGAGGGAGAGAGAGAGAGAGAGAGAGAGAGAGAGAGATGTGACTGCAAGCCCTGTAAGGATCTTTTACTGATGGTTGTTAATTAGGAGGTGGAATACTCATTACTTGGGGCCAGGATTTCTTGGAAGCAAGGTTTCCCACCTTTTCTTCCTTATGGGCTTGGAGGTTTCCTGTCAGGGTGCCCACCATCTTGGGCCTGTCTGGTTTGATCTGGCTTCTTGTGGAATGTTTCCAGCACATATCTCTGACTTTCCAAATAGCTGGCCATGACTTCCTCTTTACTGGCATCCAGATATCCTATTACAGTCTAACTGACTGCCTACCGTAACACCCCAAAATGCAATTATTTCTCTAGTGTGCTTGAGCTACCTCACTATTATTCCAGAAAATTCACAGTATTATTCCAGAAGATCCATCACGTCTTCATCCCAATCCAGTCGAAATTGGCTTTGAGTACTTGCAACCAAAGAGTTCTGACTCAGGAACACCTATTTGAGCGTATAATATATTGCCGTTTAATGGTACTTATTGGAAGAAAATTTATTATACACAATTTAAAAAATGGCATAGTAAGTTTGCTGTATTCTATTATGTAATGTATTGCATATTGCCAGAGGCATTTAAAACCATTTGCTTTTAAGTTGGCCTTCTTTGTTAATCTCTATTACAAAGCTTGTATTAAGAGTGACAATAAATTGCTGAAATTAGGACTTTCACTTAGTCTGAAGTTTTATTTCATTTTCTATTATTTCTAGTAGTTTTAAAGCACTACTGATGTTTAAGAGATAAGGTTGTGTTATGCCTACATCATGTACCACCTCTACACACATGTGGATGATCCTGCAAATAGTCAAGTACTTTCAGCTTCTATTAACTAATTTAGATCAGGAAACCTAGATTCTAGTCTTGCCTGTTTTGTTAACTAACTCTAGATTCAGGTATGTTGCTCAGCTTCTGCTGGTCACAGGAAAATGAAGATGTTTGAATAGGTCACTTGTCTTCCAGGTTTAAAACTCTATGACTGGGGGCACCTGGGTGGCTCAGTTGGCTGTGCATTCGACCTCGGCTTAGGTCATGATCTCACGGTCTGTGAGACATGCTGACAGCTCAGAGCCTGGAGCCGCTTCAGATTCTGTGTCTCCCTCTCTCTCTACCCCTCCCCTACTCACATTCTGTCTCTCTCCCTCTCTCAAAAATAAATAAACATTAAAAAAAATTTTTAAATAGAAAATAAAAACAAAAGGCTCTATGATTCGACAACTAGAAAAAGAAGACAGTTTTGTTAGGAAAAGCTTTTGCTGATTTTACAAAAAAAAAAATCAAGCAGTGCTTTTCACTCTTTCCTTTGGCCTGTTTAACAAAAACATTTTGTAAATGTGTGACTAAGGGGAAAAAAACCTACCTGAAACAAGTGAATGAAAATTATGTGGGCCTTGGAAAAAGTTCTTTTGTATGAAGGACTCCAAATACATTGGCTAACTAGGCAGCCAAAACAAACAAACAGACAAAACCCCAAACCACCACCACCACCAAAAACCCTTAAAAATGTTAGTTATATAACTTCAGGACCATGAAAGTATGTTAAAAACAAAACCAAAAACAGGTTTTTGGTTTTATTTTTTTAATAGTTATTTTTGAGAGAGAGAGGGTATGCAAAGTAGGGGCAGTGAAAAGGGGACAGAGGATCCGAAACAGGCTCAGTTCTGACAGCAGCAAGCCTGACGCAGGGCTTGAACTCAAGAACCGTGAGATCGTGACCTGAGCCAAAGTCAGATGCTCAACTGGCTGGGCCACCCAGACACCCCCCAAAGTAGGTCTTTTTTAACCTCCTTAGTGAAAAAGAGAGAAATTTTCAACTTGGAATTACAGTATCAAATGTAAAAACTGATAAACTAAATACTCAATTTTTAACTAAATTATTAAATATTCCTCCTAAAAATTCAATACTATATTTACTGTAAATTCCTAAAACAAATGCTATATCCCTTTATACTTTAAAATAGAATACTGTAGGGGTGCCTAGGTGGCTTAGTCAGTTGAGCTTCCGATTCCTGATTTCAGCTCAGGTTGTGATCTTATGGTTTGAGATGGAGCCCCGCCTCGGGCTCTGCACTGACAGCCGGGAGTCTGCTAGGGATTCTCTCCTTCTCTCTCTCTACCTCTCCTCCATGGGTGCATACTTGTGCACACTCGATCTCTCTCTAAATAAATAAACATTAAAAATATTAGTGATGTGATGAAAAAGACATTAATTTTTTAATGTTTATTTATTTTTGAGAGTGAGCGAGAGAGCGAGAGAGCAAGTAGGGAAGGGACAGAGAGAGACAGAATCTGAAGCCGGCTCCAGGCTCTGAGCTATCAGCACAGAGCCCGATGTGGGGCTGAACCCACCAACCCTGAGATCATGACCTGAGCCGGAGTCAGACACTTAACTGACTGAGCTACACAGACACCCCGAAAAAGACCTTTAAAAAATATATATAAAATAATAAATAGAATACTTTGGCAATCTTTCATATATTGATTTTGCAATGTTAAATACCCCCAAATTTTCATTTTGCTTTGCCCCTAAAGGTGAGGGCGGCAGCCGGAAGAATAGCCACCCAGGGCTACAGTTTCAACACCACCATCTCATAGCTTTGTGACTGTGGTGTGTTAGGCAATTTTGGATGGCAAGGTACAGAAAGTCAAAAATGCACCCTCAGGGAATAGGGTTGGAATTTGGTTCTTGTTCTTTTGGTTTGTAAAGAATACATATGCAAATTAGAAAAACTGAAATCTCAGCCCTGGATATCAGGCTTCCCAGGAACAACAGAGAAGTTGAATAACCAAGCTTCCTAAAAGAGGGATGCACAGTGCTTCATCTGCACAGGCCTCATCCCGTGAGGCCTTTCCTATTCCTATTATTAAACATTGTACCCTACCCCTTACACTTTCTAGTCCCCTTTCCTGCAAAATTTTTATCTAACACTTATCACCTTCTAATATACTCTTTGATTTTGTTTATTTTTGTGTTTATCACCTGCCCCATCCACTAGAATTCAGGATCCATGAGGCAAAATGGTTCTGTATTTTGTCCATACTGTATCCCTGGCACCTAAACCAGAGACGCTTAATAAATATTTGTTGAAAAGAAGAATTGAATGTGTAATGGATGGATGTTTTCTGCTTAGTCACTGGGCTGACATTTTTCTGGCAGAGCCCTTCTCACCTACCAATGGGCACCCTCTGTATTTCTTTTTGGATATAGCTTTCCCCAATTGATGTCTGATTGGACCAGCTTTTTTGGATTGAGTTTTTATTCACCCCCAGGTCACCTTTAAATGGGTGTGACCTGGCTGTTCATAGGTCACGGTAATTAGCAGTGACTCAAGGATTACACAGACAATAGTACTGCCTGGGGCCTCCCCTTCAGTCTGGGCTGTGGGCGGGACAGTTTCTTCTAGAAACCAATTTTGGTGAAGAGTGACTGTTCAGCGAATTACCTAATCCTACCAGCTTCAGCAAAATGGCTTTATCAACACCTTGGTCTGCCTTACCTCAGAGTGAGTTCTTCAGAAGTTCCAGTGAACAATGTGTGGGAAACATATTGCACAGAAAAGGTGTTTTCAACGTTCCCTTATTATAAAAACAAAACAAGATGAGTGTGAAAAGTTATTTAATTTTAGATGACATTTAAATGTGGCTTTTAATAAAAAGCCCAAGGAAAGTTGCAGGGGAGAAATTAGGAATTTAGGAATTTGTTGCTAAAGTGCCTTTGGGATTTCC
>NW_027532041.1:5342676-5346041 GCF_008692635.1 Crocuta crocuta | reverse complement strand
TCCCGGCCCCCCCCCCCCCCCCACTGCTGAATGTTTTTTTAAATGTTATTCTCATTTCACTGATTTCTATTTGACAGGGGCTCCTGGTACAAAACTTCCAAAGTGATGTTTAAAAGGAATAAATGCAAAGAGCTGCACTCAGTCTTCAAAAACAAATTGCACAAATACAGGCTGAAGGAGACTTGGTTTTATAGCTATGAATGTGTTAAAGACTTTCAAAATATTTGGGGATACTTTTGTTTTTACTTGGCAAAAACATGATGTTTATGGACAGAATGAGGTGGTAGAAAAATGTTATTGTGATATCAAACTCAATTTTGAAGTAAAAAATGCAGTAAATTGTACTTTACTATTTCTCTCTTCATACCTGGATTTTTGGACTCAGCTCTAGATGCCACATTTTAAGAGGCATTAGGGTATGATCAGATGATCAGATGAAAATGTATGGAGGAGATGAAGGGTACATGTGAGTGAAGCGTGGTATGAGAAGGCATATGCTATGGTTGCTGACTTTAAATGTTTAAAAGGCTACGTATGGAAGGGCAATGGGGCTGTTCTGTACTCAATACACAGTACTAGACTCAGATTCACTGGGTCCTTTAATACATATTGGATTCATATTTATAATAATGGTTTAAGGTATTCTTATTTTCTCCTTTTAGAGTTGAACAAACTCACACTCATAGTTGTTTTGTGCTAGTCCAAGTTCATACAGCTAGGAAGTTATAGAACAGGGATCTGACCACCCTGCTTTAGAACTTAAATCTAGTGGTATTTCCTCCCAATACCATACCTACCTAAAAATCTATAAGGAGACATATTTCACTTCAATGGAAGGACTAGAAGGATTGTTCAAAGATGAATATTGTTGTAAAGTAGTGAGTGGTTCCCTACCACCTGGAGTTAGCACATATGCTGGACAGCTACTTTGCAAGGACCTGGTAGTCTCCCAAGTTACACATATGCTGTATAAAGAAGGATATGCTTACCTGCATCACAAAATATCAAAAATGAAGTCTAATCATAGAGCCAAAGGAACTCCATAAGTGAGGCTTAGTGATTTTCAGAGATTGAGCTATGTTCATTAATTCAGTAGTTAATGGAAAATACAGCACCCAAAATTCATTCTCTAGATTTACGACTTAATTTTTTTTTTTTTCTTTTTCTGTTAGAGCAATTTACCCCTTATCTAATACAGTGTGGAACTAGAGGGTATGGAAAGAGGAAGGGCAGGGATGTTTGGGAATTATTGTAATGGATTGTTTGGCATGCTCTTGCTTTATTAAAACAAGCAAAGAATGTGGGTGGTGGTAGGAGGGGGTTTTAAAAAAACCTTTATTTAATATTTATTTTTGAGAGAGAGAGAGTGTGGGCAAGCACAAGTCTGAGTAGGTGCGGGAGGGACAGAAAGAGAGGGAGACAGGATCCTAAGCAGGCTCCAGGCTATCAGTGCAGAGCTCAGTGTGGGGCTGGAACTCATCAACTCTGATGTTATACCTGAGCTGAAGTCAGACACTTAACTGACTGAGCCACCCAGGTGCTCTCAGGATTTTAAATGTAGCAGAGAAGGGCGCCTGGGTGGCTCACTTGGTTAGGCATCTCTTGATTTCTGCTCAGGGCATGATTTCACAGGTTCGTGAGTTCAAGCCCCGCATTGGGCTCCATGCTGACCGTGCAGAGCCTGCTTGGGATTCTCTCTCTCCTCCCTCTGGCCCTCTTCCACACACTCCCTCTCTCCTACTCTCTCTCAGAAATAATTAATAAACTTTAAATGATAAGCAGAGAATGCCACTTAGTAATGGAAGAATAGAATACTGTGGAAGGTTAAGCAAGGCAGGGACCTTGGACTGTACTATATTTCCCTCCTGATTAATAGATGCTCAACACCCATCTGCTGGAAGGAATGCCTCGACCATCAGTAAATATTTAAAGAAAACTTCTTAGTGCTGAGCACTTTGTATATCTGGGAACCAAAAATGAACTAGACAAAAATCTCCATCTTTTTAAGGAACTCAGTGTAGCAGCAAAAGACCACCAAGCAAAGCAATGGGAAAAAAAGTACTAAGGATAATCATAGAGAATACCTAAAAGGTTCCATGAAGGTATAAAGGAAAGAGTATTTAATTCACTATGAGTGTATATAGGGTGAGCATGTGGGTGTGTAGAAAAGAGGTGATGTCAGGGAAGATTCCAAAGAGTAATGATGCATTTATTATCTTGAAGGAAAGTAGGAGTTCACCTGTTAAATGAGGGATGGATTTCAGATGGGGGAAAATTCACCAAAATACTCAGACAGAACCTGTTGCATCTGTGTGTGAAATGTGGTGGGACTCAGAATTGGAGCTGAAGCCTTCTAGGGATCAGATGGTAAACCGCCTTGTGTGCCATGGTAATTAGCTTGAACCCAATTGTCCAGGTGGAGAGCCTCCGAAGAATTTTAAACAGGAAGGCTCTGTGGTTTTGGAGCATTCTCTGGCAGTCATTTGGAACAGAAGCAGAAGTGAAATTAGGAAGGCTTGACCTAAAGAGTGGCAAAGAGGTTGAAAGAGTGGAGACAGATTATTAGTCACAGAATTAAGAGGAAGAATTCATCTACGGGATTTTGATCAGAGAACTTGAGTGGAGAGAAATTTGACTGCCTAGTTGTTGGAATGGCGAGGTTTTATCAGTTGAATGAGGTGATACTGAAGTGAGTGGTACAGTAAGTAATACGGAAGGCCTGAGATTGGGACCATCTGGATGTCCTGAGCTTGTGTATATTAGCTGATGACTCTTTTGAAACTGAATTCAGGAAATGACATAAAAATGATTTGCGCAATAAAGTTAGAAGGACGAGGACTCCAAAGTCAGTACATTCGGAGAAAAATAACTAGGGTGGGTGAAGATGGGGAAGTAGGATTTGAGGGACACTTGTGCATAAATTTCCGATCGTCTAATGGAAAAAATCCCCAAAGAAAAACAAATGCCCTGAATCCAGCCTTTCCTCACTACGACCCATACCCTCCCCCCAACCCCCCGGCTGCCTTCATTCTTCAGACTGTGGAGGTTAGAATATCGAAAATCTTGGAGACCATATACTCAAACCTACATATGTCAGGATGCGGACAGAGAAAACAAACGGTTTGTAAGCCGTCAAGTAGCGGGGTCTTTTCTTAANCCGGGTGCGGCCTCGGCCCGCACTGCCCGGGCCGCTCTCGCCTCCCCACCCTCCCCGAGCGCCCTTGTTCATTTCTGGGTGAAAGGGACACGCATCGTGCAACAGGTTTGGGCGTTAATCTTCATTTTCCGGCGGGTCTGGTTCTCCTGGCGTGCGGGCACCGCACGCGGCGGCGCCCGGCCCCGGGGCGAGCTCCGCGCCGGGCTTC
>NW_027532041.1:5320750-5342670 GCF_008692635.1 Crocuta crocuta | reverse complement strand
GTCTTGCCCTGTGGGTGGGGGACCCCCGCCCGAGGCCCCCGGGCTGTGGTGAGGCTCCTGGATGCCTGTGTTGCCGCGTGGGGCTTGGCTTTCCCTGGGCCTGCAGGATGTGAACATCCCTCCAGCCTTTGGAGGAGTCACAAAGAGAAGGAAGAGAGGGTTAGCAAGGATCTCTGGTTATGTATTTATTTTTTATATGCTAGGTAGACTGATAGTAGAAAGGAGCNTTTCGCCCTGGGATGCACGGTTTGGACTTGCTGCTGCTGTGACAGCAAGTGGTTTTCTTGGTGCTTTGACATCTTTCTTTCCTACACAGACATTACCCCAGAAGTTGGAAGTGCTCTCTGAGGGAGCAACTCTCCAGCAGCTGTTTGACAGGTCACTTCTTGCTGCACATTTTGTCCGTGCCAAATATACCCACAACACATCCTGGCATAGGCTGGCAAACTCTCAAATTAAAATTGCCGCTCAAAATCCGCCCATTTTGGAAAATATTAATCCACATGGTTTTCTTTGGCTTAATTTTGGCTTATTTTCTTATGTGTAAAAATCTTTTTTCTAACCCCCCCCCCCCCCCCAAGAAGAATACATAATAAAGAACAATTTATCTTTGTTCACATACCTTGGTCATGCCGTTACCTAGCTGGTTTTGTTGGTATTGCTATTTTAGTATAACAATACTAAAGGGAAGGAAAATATCTCGCTTTGGCTTTGAGCAATAAAATGCCTCTTTGTTCTGGAAACCAGGAAGCTTTTATACATAATACTTTTTCTGGGCAAAAGTTGGTGACTGTCTTTGCCCCATGACCCAATACATGAAAAAATTTCCAATGACTTAGAAAGCATTACACAACTCTATAGATTGTTTTTCTATCCCAAACTCCAGGAAGTCATTTTGCTGTGTATTTATTCAAGCAAGATAGACTAAATTTAACCTTGAAAATGGGGCCTAATTCTATAAATTCCCCAATGTTAGGGAATGAGTTGATTGCGTATAAAGAGTTTGCTAAGCATTTTAACCCCTGAGAAGAATAATGGGAAGGAGTAATTGATGGATTTAGCAGAGTGTCAGGGAAGCAGAACATGAACGGTGTGGTAGGCGCTGCAAAGTTCCATCTACTTGGGTTTTAGTTGATGGATGTGCAGGGGCATATCTGAAAACTAAATGTCCACTTATTTAAAAAGCAGGAAAGCATGTTACATTCTGACCTATTTGGGCTTTTTCAGTGTACTCTGTAAAGACTCTTCGAGGCTCTTTTCTACTCCAAACAAACTTGCTATTAATAAGGACTTCTTTTTTTTTTTAATTTTATTTCTAGGAGAGAGAGAGAGACACACACACACAGCATGAGCAGGGGAGGGTCAGAGAGAGAGGGAGTCACAGACTGAAACAGGCTCCAGGCTCTGAGCTGGCAGTCAGCACAGAGCCCGACGCGGGGCTAGAACCCACGAACCGCGAGATCATGACCTAAGCGAAAGTCGGACGCTTAACCGACTAAGCCACCCAGGCGCCCCAGGACTTTTCTTTTGAAGAAATAAAATTATACCAAATTGTTGTGATCCGTGGAAAGTTTCTCTGGAATGATTAGTAGTTTTACTTTACTAAAAATACCATTCATCTGTATAACATCTAACTTCAAAGAGCTTTCATAGCTGTGACAAGCTACAGGAACAGCCTCTTGAGAAAAGTAGAATATTAACTGATGACAAGGAGCAGAAACTTAAATTTCTGTGATAGTTTTCTTTTATTGAGATATAGCTCCTATACGATACAATTCACTTTTATAATGTGTACAATTCAGTGGCTTTAGTATATTCACAAGGTAGTGCAAACATCATCACCGATTCAAGAACATTTTCATCATGCTGAAAAGAAACCCCCGTACCCCATAACCATTAGCTGTCACTCTTCCTCCTCGTCTCCACTTGGCAAATATTGATCCACTTTCTGTCCAGAGATTTGCCTGTTCTGGACATTTGATATAAAATGAGTCCTACAAATAAGTGGCCCTTTGTGTCTTTTACTTAGCATCATATTTTTAGGGTTCAACCATATTGTGCAACATATGCCTACTTTATTCCTTTTTATGGCTCAATAGTGTTTCTTCTATGGATGTGCCACATTTTGATTATCCTTTCATCAGTTGATGGACATTTGGGTCGTTTCTACTTTCTGGCTGTTATGAGTAATGTTGCTTTGAACACTCATTTACAAGTTTTTGTGTGGACATGTGTTTTCAGTTCTCTCGGGTGTATACTTACTTAGGTGTGGTATTGCTGGGTCATATTCCGAACTTATTGAGGAATTGCCTATTTTCCATAGCTGCTTCTCCATTTTACATTTCCACCAGCAAAATATGAGGGTTCCATTTTCTCCAGGACTAATGTTGCTTTTTTGATGACAACCATGCTAGTGGGTCTGAGATGGTGTCTCATTGTGGATTTCATTTGCGTTTCCCTAGTGGCTAATGATGTTGAGTGTCTTTTCATGTTCTTATTGACCATTTGTTTATTTAGACGAACTGTCTATTTTATAATGGTTTCTAAGTTTGTTTTCACATGTATTTTCTCATATAGTCTTTGAAATGATTCTGTAAGATAAGTTTATTCCTGTTTTACTTCTAGGAAGCTAAGGTGCAGAGGTTATACAAATTGCTTGTTTTTTAACCTTACAGAGTTAGAAGAAGAGTTTGAATGTAAACTCAGGTCTTCTAACTCGGCTTCTTGCATTCTTTCCACCCCAAGAGGCATACAGAAGTTAAATCGTGTTTGCAAATTTGCTTGGCTAAACATTGACACAGTGGGGGAACATAGAATAAAAAAAAATCAAGTCCAACAACAAAAAGCAGGTGTTGTGGCTGTACTGCCTCATATCTACCAGATTTTATTATTCTTTTTAAAATAAATTCTTTGTTTTCTCGTCTCCTACCAAGGTAGGTATGATTTCCATATTTCTTATACAGAAACAGTCAGAAAGAGTAAACCTAGTAATAGCTTCTTGGTGGCATAGCTCATCCTAGAGCCCACTCTTCCCTGAGACCTTGTGTTTTATATTATCCTGCAGCTTCCTTGTTCTCTGTTTTCCCACTAATATATTCCTTTTATCTTAAAATAATTGAATAATTTTCCATTTTTGATAAATGTTAAAATTTTTCTGGGTTAAACTGAAATTAACTTTTATTTTTGAGCACAGCAGTATGCCAGTTTCATCTTGAAGTGCAGGATTACTGAGTTACATATTTCAGTTTTCATATGGCACTCCATCAGACATAGGTATGCAACTTAACAGCTCCTTAAGGGTGGGTAGAAGTTGTATGTTATTTATTCATCTTTGCGTGTCCATTGTCCAACATAGTCCCAGCACTGTGAATACAAATGAATTTTTCTACCTCCCTCCTTCCAAAACCTAATAAAAATGATCTGATACTCCTTTTTTTTAGAATAAAGGCAGTATAAATTCCAGAAAAAAATATTTCTTTCCCTGGCATGTGACCTAAAAAATAATAAATGATAAAAATTGAAACTTGACTTAAAAGTCAGCACTGTATCTTATGGAAGGAAGTAACTATTCCATCCTGGGTTTAAAAAATAGGCCCTAAGGGTGCCTGGCCGACTCCCTTGGTAGAGCATGTGACTTTTGATCTCGGGGTCCTGAGTTCAAGCCCCATGCTGGGAGTGGAGTCTACTTAAAAAACAATAGGCTGTAAATACCTGGTGTCTGGCACAAGTGCTTATAAGCTCAGTGCCCATGCATAGGAGCTGCCCCCACCCTCGAATGTTAAATAAGTGAATGCCCAGTGAGTGAATAGAAGAATTCATTTTCATTGTAACAAGTAGAGAGGATACAGCAAATGAGTATTTAGGCTGTGCTTTTCATTTATATATTTTAATGGAAAACATGATGCATGTTGTAAAAATTCAGATAATATGTAGGTATATTCAGTAAAAACTGAAAATCTCCCTTTACTTCTTGTCCCTGTCCCTTCCTTTACTCCCAAGATCATTCCTGTCCTAGGTAACCATTGTTAACCGTTTAGGGTTTATATTTCCACCTGTAGCTTTGATTTATGTGTACGCGTGTGTATTATACCAAACATATACACATACATTCACAGTGGTTTTTCCTCTACAGATGGGATTGTACTAAACATTTCCTTAGTTTTTAAGCTTAAATACATTAAGAGTTTTGCATTTATAGTCACAAAGGATAAATGTAATATTTTTATTTTCTTTTTGGTTTGCTGTCGTTGGCTGGTTTTGGTGTCAGGGTTAAGCTACCTTGTAAGAATGAATTGGGAAACCCTCCTTTTCTTCCCCTGTGCTCTGGAATAGTTTAAAAATGTCTGCCTTTAAGCATTTATTAGAAATTCCCTGATAACCTTGGGGGAGGGAAGAGATCTGAGACAACCTTTTAACTTTTCCTATTTTTCCTGTTCTATCGAGTTTTGGCCCATATTTTCTATTACATTTTTGGTAAAAGAATCCTTCCATACACACACTTCTCTTCCCTCAGCTCGGATGAATAAGTTGAGGAAAGCAAATGATTAGCTGAAGCAGTGATGCAGGAGTGAATGTGGTTTTCTCTTAGATATCCGGGGTAAAGCCCTGTGCTTACTATTTGTATAACCATAGAGAAGTTAGTTACTCTCTTCCTCTTCAAACTTCTGTTTTCTTATCTGTAAAATAGTAATAATCCCTACCTCATAGGAATCTTGAAAGTATTGAAATGAGATGTGAGCTAATTTATGAAAAATCTCAGTAGTTGTATCTAATAAAAATTTACAAATCTATAACATTAAAAACTGTAACATGTTATACAAATGTAAATTTGTCACTGTAGTTACTGTAAATTGTTTTAGCTTATCAAGAACAAATTTAAGGAGAGGGAGTGGTGAAGTTAGGGATGGTTTCCATTAATAACTAGAAAGCTCTATAAAAATTTCCAGGTTATTTAGAATTTGATTTTGGTAGACAGTGATTTTTAAGTACCTGCACAGTTTTGAGGCAGGTTAGTAGGGAAAAGTAGTGGTGTAAAACACACCTGGATTAATCCTGCATTATCACTTACTAGCTTTGTGACTTTGGACAAGTTAAGAATTTCTCTCGGTAAAATAGGATAAATACATTAGCTTTATAGGGTAGGTATTAGGAAAGACATTGGAATAGTGTTTAGCATCTAATAGGGGTCCAAATTGTTTATTTTTATTTTTTAAGGTTTATTTTGGGGGAAGGGACAGAAAGATTAATGTAGTGTTCTGCATCTAATAGGCATTCAGATAGTTTATTTTTATTTTCTTAAAAGTTTATTTTGGGGGGGGTGGTGGAGGCAGAAAGAGAGACGTAGAGCCTCATGTGGGGCTGGAACTCAGGAAACCACGAGATGGTGATGTGAGCTGAAGTGGGACGCTTAACTGAGTCACCCAGGTGCCCCAGGAGTTCAGAATGTTAATTCTTTTTCTTTGCATGACCATCAGTGACAAACAGGAGGTGTGAGGTTCTCCTGTTTTAATGCTGCTTGATGTAGTGGGAGGAACTTTAGGCCCTTAGACTTTTAGTCTGTGTTTTACAGTTACAGTCTGTGTTTTACAGTTACAGTCTGTGTTTTACAGTTACTAGCCATTGGCTTTGGACAAGTCACATGCTCAGCTCTGTTTCCTCACCTATAAAAAAAAGAGCAAGAAAATGAACACTGGTTGAGCATCTGTTTTATATGCATTTTGTAGGTAGTTTACAAATCTTAACCTCATTTAATTCTCCCAGTAATTCTATCAAAGAGAGATGATTATTTCCCGTTTTAATGAAACAAAGGTGCAGGGTTTTCTGACATCCATTTGGAGCGACACTGCCCCCCGCTCCCCAATGCCTGTCCATGTTCTTTCACTTGTTAGAGTTATCCTCTCTTGGGAATGGTAGGGTGTGCCTCTGCACAGGGAATTCCAAATTCCAAATAAGCATACTGCAAACTGAAATACTAAATGTATTAGAAAACTCAGTCTCAGTTGGCTGAGACTACTGATTTATTAATGGTTTCCATTAATGAAATACAAACAGAGGATGGTTAATGTATCCTAATGCCCATACTTAAGAGTAGTAATTTAACTTTTTTAATTCAGTACTTGAGTTGCTGATAATCGTTTTACCTAAATAATTCATCAGGCTTCATTGCATTTCCAATTTGACCAGGTAGGGGAAAGGGGCTGGGGTATGGTCGTACAGGGAAATATAAGCCTGTTTGATAGTGACGTGTGTGTGTATATGTATGTGTGTATGTATGGAAGAGCTGGGAAGCAACGGTTCTTGGGCAGTTTGGCATTTACAGAAACTACAGGTTCTTAGAAAGAAGTAGGGGAAATCTGCATTATAATTCATTGTTTACTTGCAGACTTGCAGAGTCATTTAAAAAATGAACCTGCCTTTGTCAGCTGGTTTATAAAGAGCTATTGATTATGTTCTTGAAAGGTAGTAATATTGTATTTCCTTGATAGGGGTTGCCAAAGCTTTTGCTATGAGTTTCATTTTATTTGATCAGCGTCCATGGTATTGACTTGGCTTTTTTGTAAGCTTTGTGGTAGGGATATGCAAAAAAGAAAAAAAAAATGCTGTTGGGACATCACAGATTAAATTGTGATTGACTAATAGTATAGAAGGCCCAGAAATTCTGTCTTTTCAAGCTTCAGTTATCATTTTTATTCTATTTGGTAGGAGTGGGAATTCCTGTGTTTAAGTTAGAATTTTTATCAGAGTAGGCTTGAATTGCGCTATGTAAATTCTCACTGATATTGAATGCTTCTTTTTGCAGAATACAGTACAAAGCATCATGAGCTATATGTAAGCGTTAGAAAACATGGTTCCTGTCTTCAAAGAGTTTAAACTCAGGGAGACACTGGAAGAAGAAACTAAGTAAAAGGACAGAACAAGTTCTTAAAGCTTGTGTTTCCTTTTTGTAAAATCAGTTTTGCTGCATTGGTCTTTGGTAAGATACCATAGGTATCTCTTGATGGGCACTATTAGAAACATTCCAACTCTTTAAGAAGTGGTAGTTGTGTATCTTGTATGTCTTGTTCATTCTATAGTGTTCTCTTTGTTTATAAAAATTACTGTTTTGTCTAAAGACATGTAATAGTTCTTATTTTGAGTACTTTTCTGCTTGTCTCCTGGACTGTAGACTGGGTTTTCCTTTTTGTGAAGGCCACTAGAAAGCCAAAGTCAGATATATGGCCCACTCCAGAGCAGACATAGTGATTTTATGCTGTACATTTTTTTTAGCCTTCTTGGCACCATTTTTGGCATTTTCTTTATTCTTTTGCATTTTTAAAAAATTTATTCACTTTTTATAGTTTGTGTATTTTTGTAAGTCTCATTAATCCTTTTCAGAACAAAATACTGGTACATATGTATGTGTGTATATATGAAATCCATGGAGGAACGTAGTAAGGCAAACAGATTAATATAGTGGAGACCAGATGTGACAAATGGGTTTTATTTTGTGGGCCAGCTTTGATTGATACTAATTAAGAAGTAGTTGGAGGGGCATCTGTGTGGCTCAGTTTGTTAAGCATCTGACTTCAGGTCAGGTCATGATCTCACAGTATGGATTCGAGTCCCACATTGGGATCTGTGCTGACAGCTCCAGCCTGGAACCTGCTTTGGAGTCTGTGTCTCCTTCTTTCTCTGCCTCTCCCCTGCTCATTCTTTGTCTCTCTCTCAAAAATAGATAAACATTTAAAGAAAGAAAAAACAAAGAGGAGAGACAGAATCCCAAGCAACCTCGTGCTGTCGCACAGAGTTCACTTGGGGCTTGATCTCACAAGCTGTGAGATCATGACCTGAGCTGAAACCAGGAGGCAGATGCTTAAATGGCTGAGCCATCCAGGCACCCTGGTTAGATTTTTTTATCATCTAAAATTCTAATTAATTCCCTATATTGTTTCCAGTGACTTTGCCTTAGTTCATGTTTCTGTCATCCTTTTCATTTCATTTTTTTTTTTTGAATTTTATTTTAGAGAGAGAGAGAATCAGAGACAGGACAAGAGAGAGAGAGAGAATCCCAAGCAGGCTCTATGCTGTCAGCACAGAGCCCAATGGAGGGCTCAGTCTTAGAAATTGAGATCATGACCAGAGCCAAAATCAAGAATCAGATGCTTAACTGACTGAACCACCCAGGTGCCCCTAAAATCTAAACTCTTAAATGGCTCAATAGAAAGATGCTCAAATTCATAATAAAAGTAGGCACGAGTTGATTGGCAAATGTCAAATAATTTGGTAACATGGATATAGAAATACAGATGTTCTCATAGATCTTTTTTTTTTTATTTCTAGGAGAGAGAGAGAGACAGCGCCAGCAGGGGAGGGTTAGAGAGAGAGGGAGTCACAGACTGAAACAGGCTCCAGGCTCTGAGCTGGCAGTCAGCACAGAGCCCGACGCGGGGCTTGAACCCGCGAACCACGAGATCATGACCTAAGCGAAAGTCGGACGCTTAACCGACTAAGCCACCCAGGCGCCCCTGTTCTCATAGATCTTTGATGGATATTCAAAATGCTACAGTATCTACCAAAATTACAAAGGCAAATAACCATTTCTAGAATTTCTCTTATACCAACTTGCCTCACCCCTGTTTGTGAGATAACATATACAAAGTTACTCATTGCAGTATTCGTAAGGATAAAAAAGTAAATAACAGCAAACACTTATCTATACTTGGTATAGGGTCAGACACTGTTCTAGGCACTTTACATGTTTTTACGTTTAATTCTCCCAATAATCCTATAAATAGGTGCTATTAACACTCCTGTTTTACAGATAAAGAAACTGAGAGGCCAAGTATAAGTCACCCAAGACCACATAGATAATGTAGACCCAAGATTTGAACCCAGGTAGTGTAGCACCGAGCCTCTTTTCTTAGCTGATTTTAAACCATCTAATTACAGATCAATAGAAAAATAGTTGAATAAAATATATGGTACATCCATCTTAAGGAGTATTACATTTTTATTTTTACTTCTATAAAGTTTTTTTTTTTTTTTTTTTTGTAATTTCTACACCCAGCATAGGGGTTCAGACTCAGTGACTCTGAGATCAAGAGTTGCATACTCTTCACAGAGCCAGCCAGGGCCCTCTCCCAAGAGTATCTCATTTTTAAAAAGAAAGTTTCTTTAATTCCTCCTTTTAGTTCTGGGTTAGACTGAACTCAGTGACTCACTTCAAAAAGCAAAATACAGAAAGGGAAAAATAGTAACTTTACATTGAACGAAACTGGCAGACATTAGCTTGACTAAGGGATCTAGGTTAACATCACCAGTGATGTCATGTAAATATATCCAGGACTCCTTCACATGACATGTTGAGAAGGACAACTCAACTTTGTGTATTATTTCCAGAAATCCATACCCCCATTTTATTTATTTTTTAATTTTAATTTTTTAAATTTTTTAATGTTTTATTTATTTCTGAGAGAGAGAGAGACAGCGTGAGCAGGGGAGGATCAGAGAGAGGGGGAGACACAGAATCTGAAACAGGCTCCAGGCTCTGAGCTGGCTGTCAGCACAGAGCCCGACACGGGGCTCGAACCCATGAACCGTGAGATCATGACCTGAGCCAAAGTTAGACGCTTAACCAACTGAGCCACCCAGGCGCTCCCTCCCCCAATTTTAATCATGAGAGAAACATTAGATAAACCCAGGTTGAGAGAGATTCTGTGGTATATCTGACCAGTACTCCTCGAAACTGTCAAGAAAAGACTGAGAAGCTGTCAGAGAAGACTAAAGAGACAAGATAAATAAATGCAGTGTGGTATTCTGGATGAGATCCTGGAATAGAAAAAGGACATTAATGGAAAAATTGGTGATATCCAAATAAAGTCTACAATTTAGTTAACAGTAATGTACTGATGTCAGTTTCTCAATTTTGACAAATGCACCATAGTAAGATGATAACATCTGAGGAAACTGAAACTAGGTAAGGTATGTATAGGAACTTTTTGCACTATTTTTGGCTACTTTTCTGTAAACCTAAAATTATTCCAAAGTAAAAGGTTTATTTTTTAAAAAGACGACTCTTTGTGTATTGATATGAAAAAAACCTCTAAGAAATGAAAAATGAAAGGTGTAGAATATGTATATAGAATGGAAGAAGCAGTTATGTACATAGATATAGAAATATTGTTTTTTATTTAGAGAGAGAGGGAGAGCATGAACTGGGAAGAGGGGCATGAGGTAGAGGGAGAGAGAGATACCCAAGCAGCCTCCAGACTTTGAGTAGAACCCATCGTGGGGCTGGGATCACGACCTGAGCCAAAATCAGGAGTCGGACACTCAACTGACTGAGCCACCCAGGTGCCCCTAGAAATACTGTTTGTGTAAAATGGAAGGGAAAGCACATGTATGCATAAAAGATTCCTGGAAAGATACATAAGAATCTGATGACACTGGATGACTTTGTGGAGGCGAGAACTCAAAAGTTGAGGAACAGGAATAAAGAAGGACTTTTTAATGTGTCCTTTTGTACCTTTAATTTTGAAATACAGAATTAGCATTCAAAAAATAATAACTTTTAAAATGAAAAAGATGACGGGATGCCTGGGTGGTTCATTTGGTTAAGCATATGACTCTTGATTTTGACTCAGGTCTTGATCTCAGCTTCATAATCCCAGCGGTCATGAGATTGAGCCCCTTGGGCTCTGCACTAAGCAGATGTCTTGGTAATTGTTTTTTTAAAAGTTTTTTATTTTTATTTTTATTTTTATTTTTTGAGACACAGAGAAAACAGGAGACCAGGAGGGGCAGAGAGGGAGAATTCCAAGCAGGCTCCGCACTGTCAGCACAGAGCCTTAACTGTGGCTCAACTCAAGCTCAAAGTCAAAAGCCAAGAGATCATGACCTGAGCTGAAATCAAGTTGGTCACTTAACTCACTGAGCCACCTAGGTTCCCCTAAACACTTTGTTTTTTTTAAATGTTTATTTATTTTGAAAAGGAGAGAGAGCGAGAGAGTGAAAGAGAGAGCTTGTTTGCTCAAGTGCCCAAGCAAGCAAGCAAGCAAGCAAGCAAGCATATGAATAGGAGAGGGGCAGTGTGAGGGGGAGAGAGAGAATCCCAAGCAGGCCCTGAGCAATCAGTGCAGAGCCAGATGCGAGGCTCAGACTCACAAACTGTTATAACATGACCTGAGCCAAAATCAACAGTTAGACGCTTAGCCAACTGAGCCACCCAGGTGCCCTGTTTTTAAAAACATTTTAAGAGATATTGTCACCATCCTACATTTGAGTCAGCAATGAGGGAAGATGAAGGCAGGGGTGAAGGTTGGAAGGAAAGGTTACAGTTACATTAAAGTAAAACTGAAAGTTAATCAATGCAACACATCTTTTGTATATTCATGTTTTTACTTTGCATAATAATGATTAAAACATATTGTAATTAGTTGACTATATAATTGTAATTCATTTTGACATATAGTTTTAGACCTATTTCCATACCATTGCCTTCCCCAGTATGTATAATCATTGCCAGTTGGTAGTTTTTTCCTGATACCATGTATTGTGTACTGTTCAGTGGTTGTTACTGTTAACTGCCCCCTCCAACACCCCCACCTTCACCCCCAACTACAGTGTAAAATTCAAAAGTGCTGAATTTTACCTTACAGCAACTGGATAGGGGTGATAGTGGGTGTGATGACCATTTGCTCTTTTCCTTAGTTGAGTTTCACATCTGGGAGTTCATGAGCTTAACCTAGCACCTCATGAACTGCACATACCCTACGTTACCCGTTGTGCGTTTTTAAAAATGCACAAGGCTCCAAGAACTCTGAAGCATGAACAGATTGGGGGTGGGGGGGAGAGGAGGTGCAAAATGACCGTAGTTCTGAAAGAAAGAAAGGCATATCAAACCAGGAGAAGGAAGTAAACACCATGAAAATGGAATCTGGGTCCTTAGAATTTGAGATTCTTGGCTTCTGAATAATTCAGGCTGAAAGAGTGGAGAGGGCAAAGTAGAGCTCCTGTAACCTATGAACTGTTGACTCAGGTCCCCCAGGCATGGAGCTGTAGAAAGCAGTTCTCCTGGAGGACTCCGCAAAATTAAACAGTTCTACTTCCTCAAACCAAATCAAAATAACATTCTTCTAGATGCCTTAAACTATAAAACAAGAGTCTGTTAAAAGACTGAGTTCATTCCTTTTTAAGTCCTTTTGTGTTTTGATAGGGTAGGCTGGAAGACAGTGGCCTCCTGGGGCCCGGAGGCACGAAGGATGCCCTGGGGTGGTGGGGAACTCCAAAGGCACAGGAAAGGGAAGCTTAGAGGCAGCTGAGAAGACAAATGTGGAATTTTACAGATTTTCACCAGGTTCTGGAATGTCTTTACTCAAAAATAAGAAATCTATTCCAGATATTTCCTATAGGATGGGCTGCTAACCAGACAGCTTGAGTTGTGGTGAGATGGAAACTACTACTACTGCTTTGTAATTTGGGGTTTGCATTCAATTTACTTTGAAAATACCTACAACTCCCAAGATCAGAAATGGGGAGTAGATGCTTTTGGGCACCTGAATTAAACAGATGACAACACTTGAACTATAGTTTAATTCTATCTTAAACATACAGTTTCTGGCTAAATGCCATTTGAGTGAAACTGCTTTTGTATATAGAATATTTAAGCCTGTCACTTGTATCTTAGTGTAAATCATTTAAGCAGGTAATTATTGCTTGCTTCCTTGATATTTGGCTGAGATCAGGTACTGAAGAAATTTACCTACACATAATTTACATATGTGCAGGATCATGTTGAACACTGTGGTGGTTAACTTTCTGTGACATGAAGAAGCAAGTGTAGCCTGGTGAAGGGAAGCATAGGTGTTGGAGCCAGGACAAATCTGGCTTAGCACAGAGCCTGGCCCTCCTTAATCATTCCACATGTGGTGACTAATATTTCCCCATACCCTGCTATTCGATCATTATTATTCTTCTAGTTTATTTTTAGAGCATAGAGTTCGAATATCAGAAAGCGTAAAAGTTTTGGTTAAATTTCCCACCCATCTGTAGCAAGTTATAGTTGGTTTTTTTTTGTTTTTTCTTTTGCAGCCACATCTACTTCCTTTCCACCTGGCCCCTTTTTCTTTTTACTTTTGGCAATTATTAATCTATTCTCCCTTTCTATAGTTTTGTCATTTCAAGAATGCTATGTATGTGGAATCTACAGTATGTGTAACCTTTTGGGATTGGCTTTTTTTCATTCTTTGTAGACCTCTGGATATTCATTTAAGTTCTTTGTATGAAAGAGTTTGTTCCTTTTTAATTGCTGAGTAGTATTTCACACTGTGGATGTGTCACAGTTTATTTAAACGTTCACCTAGTGAAGGACATCTAGATTGTTTTGAGTTATTTATTGGTTGTTATGACTAAAGCTGCTACAAATATTTTTGTATAAATTTTTGTATGGATGTGAGTCTTTGTTTTTTACACTAAATGATCAGGAGTGCAGTTGCTGGCTTGTATGGTTGCATTGTTAGTTTTTTGTTCTTGTTCTTGTTTTTAAAGAAATTGCAGGGGCACCTGGATGGCTCAGTCAGTTAAGTGTCTGACTTGAGCTCAGGTCATGATCTCACCGTCCATGAGTTTGAGCCTCTTATATAGGGCTCTGCTGTCAGCACAGAGCCTGCTTTGGATCCTCTGTCCCCCGCCACCCCACATCAAAAATAAATAAACATTAAAAAGAATTGCCAAACTATTTTCCACAGTGGCTGTACCATTATTTTTCACTAGCAATGTATGAATATTATGGACTGGATTTTGTTCCCTCTAAAATTGATTTGTTGAATTCCTCACCTCTGGTACCTCACAATGTGATTATATTTAGAGATAAGGCCTTTAAAGAGGCAATTTATGTTAAAATGAGGCCTTTAGCGTGGGTCCTAATCCAATCCAAGTGGTGTACTTAAAAGAAGAAATGTGGACATATCCTTGAAGGATATGCATTCACAGAGGAAAGACCATGTCAGGATTCAGTGAGAAGGTGGCCATCGGCGAGTCAAAAAAAAAAAAAAAAAAAAAAAAAGAAGCTTCAGAAGAAACCAAACCTGCTGACACCTTGATCTTGGACTTCCAGCCTCCAGAACTATGAAAAATAAATTTCTGTTGTTTAAGCCACCAGTCTGTGGTATTTTGTGACAGCAGACAGCCCTAGCAGACTAATACATTGAGTGATCCTTGCCTCCACCCCACTCCCCATTTTTTTGAAGTGCTTATTTATATTAGAGAGACAGAGACAGGGAGGCAGAATCTGAAGCTGACCCCAGGCTCTGAGCTGTCAGCACATAGCTCTATGAGCAGCTGAAACTCATGAGCCATGAGATCATAACCTGACATTCAACCCACTGAGCCACCGGGTGCCCCTCCCTCCTCATTCTTGGCAACATTTGGTTTTTGACTTTTTAATATTAGCCATTTTGTTAGGTGTGTGATGAGGCCCCAGTGTTATAGTTTGTATTTTCTTGGTGGCTGGATGATATTGAATATCTTTTCATGTGCTTGCCCTTTGTGCATCCTCTTTGGTAAAACTCTCTTCATGTTTTTTGCCCATTTTCTGTTTGGATTTTTTTTAATTATTGAAGTTTCAAGTATTGTTTTATATATTCTAGATACAAGTTCTTTGTCAGATGGATAGTTTTGTTAAATTTGAAAAATTTTTTCCCCACTCTGTAGCTTGTCTTTTTGTTTTCTTAACATAGTTTTTCACAGAGCAAAAGTTTTTGATTTTGATAAAGTCCACTTTTTCAGTTTTTTCCTTTATGGATTTTGCATTTGGTGTCAAGTTTAGCTTAGCTATATATAGATCCTGAAAATTGACTCCTAAGATTTTAGAAAACTTGTAGATGTTTTAGAGTTTTCTATTTTACATTTAAGACTGTGATCCATTTTGAGTTAATTTTTGTGTAAGTTTCTCCCCTCCCCCACTACCCCCATATGTATCCAGTTGTTCTAGTACCATCTGTGGGAAAGGCAGTCTTTCTCCCTTGAATTGATTTTGTATCTTTGCCAAAAAACAGTTGGGCATATTTATGTTCTGTTTCTTGGTTCTCTTTTCTGTTCCATTGACCTATATGTTCTTTTACCAGTACCACAGTCTTGATTACTATAAGTATACAGTAAGTCTTGAAGTCTGGTAGACCGATTTCTCCTACTTTATTATTTTCCAAAAATTTTTTAGCTATTCCAATTCCTTTGTCTTTTTATATAAATTTTAGAATAATCTTCTGTACATCTACAAAGGATTTCCAAGAGAGGGACTTTGCTAGGAGTTGCATGAAACCCATGTATCCACTTGAGGAGAATTAGTATCTTTATTACATTGTGTCTTCCAATCCATGAACGTGGTTATCTGTCTCCATGTTTTATAGGTCTTTAATTTTTCTCCTCAGCAAGTATGAAAGTATTGTGTATGTTTATATGATGTATTTTGTGTTCACAGGCTTGTTACTAATATTTAGAAATACAGTTGATTTTTTTTAATGATATCTTTTACAACTTTGCAGAACTCATCTATTCTAGGAGTTTTTAGATTGCTTGGCATTTCCTACATAGATGAATATGTCATCTGCGAAGGGGCAAATCTCATTTCTTGTTTATTGATCTGTATACCTTTTATTTTCTTACTGCACTGATTAGAACTCCCAGGACTGTATTGAATAAGATTGGTAAGAGTGGACATATTTGCCTTGTTCCGTATTTTAGGGAAAAGCATTTAGTCTTTGACCATTAAGTAGGGTATTAGCTGTACTTTCTTTGTACAAGCTTTTTATCAAGTTGAGAGAGTTCCCCTCTATCGATATTTCTCTAAAAATGGGTGAAGAATTTTGTCAGTTGTATTTTTCCAACAGTTGATATGATTATCATTTTTCTCCTTCACACTGGTAATATAGTGGATTACATTGATTTTCACATACTGAACCAGCTTTGCATGAACTAAACCCCAACTTGATCATTTTGTATTATCTTTTTATATATTGTCAAATACTGTTTACTCTCTTGTTAATGATTTTTATATTTACATTCATGTCTTTGATTTCAGCATCAATATGTAGTAATAGTTTCGTAAAATGAATTGGGAAGTGTTACCTCCTCTATATTTTCTGAAGTAGTTGTTTAGAATTGATATTAATTCCGTTATAAACATTTGGTAGAGTTCTCCAGTGTAAACCACCTGGGCTGAGATTTTTTTCAAATTTTGTAAATTGCAAATTCATTTCCCTTGATAATGTTTAAAGAGCTGTTTGTATTATCTGTTTTATATTAAGTGAATTGTAGTAGTTTATGTTTTTTTGCGGGAGTGACCCACTTAGTCTGAGTCATCAAATCAAAGTGGTTAGAAGTGTTCATAGTATTTCCTTACTTTTTGCTGTCTGTAGCTGGTAGTACTATTTCTGTTTCATTCGTGATATCGGTAATTAGTGTCTTATTGCTTTTTATCCTTCTTTTTTCTTGTTTTGGACTTGTTTTGGTCTTAAATTGGAAACTTAGATTGTTGATTTGAGATTTTTCTTCTTCTAACGTATTTAGTGTTATAAATTTCACTACAGCACTGCTTTAGTTGTTCACATTTTTTGGTATACAGTTGACCCTTCAATGATTTGAGTTTATATATTTATTTAATGTATTTTATTTTTTTAATGTTTATTTTTTGAGAGAGAGAGAGACATTGTGAGTGGCGGAGGGGCAGAGAGAGAGAGGGAGACAGAATTGGAAACAAGCTTCAGGCTCTGAACTGTCAGCCTAGAGCCCACCACTAGGCTCATACTCATAACTCATGAGATCATGACCTGAGCCAAAGTCGATGCCCGACCAACTGAGCCACCCAGGTGCCCCTAATGACATGAGTTTAAACTATGGGTCAACTTACATGGGTTTTTTTCAGTTAATATAGTAGAAAAAATTTTGGAGATTTGTTGAGTGTGAAAAAACTGGTGGATAAACTGTGTAGGCTAGAAATATAAAAAAAAAATTAAGGAAGTATATAATGAAGGCATAACATAATATATAGATGCTAGTTTATCACTTACTACCATCAAATAAATATAAACCTTTTATGAAAATTGAAAATCTATGAAAACTTACACAAATACGTCCAGATCATATGTGGCACAATTCCTAGTAAAAAACAAAACAAAGAAAAAAAATTGTAAAGATGCAGTATTAAATCATTACTGTGTAACATTAACTGTAGTACATATTGTATTACTAATAATTTTGTAGCCGCTTTGTTTCATATTCTTACCCTTTGACGTCTAGCCTTAATAATATGCATAACACATACAGTTTTGTATCAGATGAGACAGTACCAATGCAGGAATTGACAAATAAATTATCTTTAAAAACAGTGTAAACTTACAGTATTATATGCAGTTCAATACTATAAATGTAATTTCCTTAGGATTTTCTTAGTAACATTTTCTTTTTTCTAGCTTATTTCATCTATAAAACAGATAAGACCTGTTCAGTGACTTTATAATGTCTGTAAGGTTTTTGGTCAACAGTAGTCTGTTAGTAAAGTTTCTGGAGAGTCAAAAGTTATATGTGGATTTTCTACTGCCTGTAACCCCTTGGTGCCCATAACCCTAACATTGTTTGAGGGGCAACTGTACTGTATTTTAGATGTCATTCAGTTCAGTGTATTTTTATTTATTATTTTAATGTTTATTTTTGAGAGAGAGAGAGAGACAGAGGATCTGAAGCAGGCTCTGTGCTGGCAGTAGAGATCATAACCTGAGCTGAAGTCAGATGCTTAACCATACTTTAAATTTTCCCTTGAGACTTCTAAATAAACCCTGGGTCAAACAATAAGGGTATTATGTCTTCCTGATGGCTTGACCCTTTTGTCATTCTATAATATGCTTCTCTGTCTCTGGTAAATTTCTTTGCTTTTAAGTCTACTTTATATGATATTAATGTAGTCACTTGTGCCTTCCTTTGCTTAATGTTTACATGATTTATATTTTCCCATTATTTTATTTTCAGCCAGCCATTATATTTGAATTGAGTTTTTTTGTAGATACCATGTTTTTAAATTCATTGTGCTAATGTGTTTGAATGTGTTCAGACTTTTACATTTAATAAAGTTGTAGATGTGTTAGGATGAAGTGTCCCATTTAATTTTTTTGTTTTCTGTTTACCTTTTTTTTTTTTTTTTCCATTTTTCTGTTTTCTTTCTCTGGGTTACTTGAGCATATTTTAGAAATCCATTTTGATTTATCAGTTGTGTTTTGAGCATATCTCTATATACCATTTTTGGTGTTTGCTGTAAGGTATTACAATCATATACACATAACTTACTACAATCTATTGTTCTCATCATTTTACCAGTTTGAGTGAACTGTAGAAACCCTACCTCCTTCAATGTCCCTTTACCCTCCCTTGTTTATGATTGTCTAAAAATATTTCCTGTATATACGTTTAGAACCATATCAGTTACATTTTTTGCTTTAACTGTCAGACATAATGTAGAAAACTCAAGAGGTCAAGGAATGCATATTGTATTTACTCATGGTTTTGTTTACTGTTTTCTGTTTTCTTTCCTGATACTCTAAAGTTCCTTCTTTTATTATTTTCTTCTTGTTTAGAGGTCTTATTGTTGTCGAATTTTAAGCTATGTGTATGGGTGACATTCACTTGGGGTTTTTTGTTTGTTTGTTTTTTTAATCTTAGAAGGTCTTGATTTCCCCCTCATGACTGAGCTGTGTTTTTGTTGAGTAAAGGATTCTGGGTTGACAGTCTTTTCTTTCAGCATTTGAATAATATTGGGTTACTTCTTTATGGTCTTCATGGTTTTTGATGAGAAATCACTGTCATTTGAGTTGTTTTTCTCTTGTGGGTAAGGTTTTGATTTTTTTCTGAATGCTTGCTTTGCCCTTAGTCTTGAGAAGTTTAATTATCTTGTGACTTGGCATAGATTTCTTGGGGTTTATCCAATTTTGGGTTGAGTAAACTTCTTAAACCTGTAAGTTTATGTCTCTTGCCATATTTGTTTTTCAGTTATCCCCTGCCCCCGTTTTGAGACTCCAGTGACACATATGTTAAGTCTTTTGTTCTTGTTTCTTGGCTTCCCCAGGATCTCTTCATTTATTTTTCAGTCTGTTTTCTTCCTGTTTTTAATATTGGATAATTTATTTTTTTTATTTATTTTTTTTTTTATTTATTTCTAGGAGAGAGAGAGACAGCATGAGCAGGGGAGGGTCAGAGAGAGAGGGAGTCACAGACTGAAACAGGCTCCAGGCTCTGAGCTGGCAGTCAGCACAGAGCCCGATGCGGGGCTCGAACCCACGAACCGCGAGATCATGACCTAAGCGAAAGTCGGACGCTTAACCGACTAAGCCACCCAGGCGCCCCAATATTGGATAATTTATATTCTTTTAGTTCAGCGATTATTTTCCTCTGTCTCCACTATTCTGCTTTGAGTCCATCTAAGGAGTTTTTCATTCAGTTATTATATCTGTCAGTTCTACAGTTTCCATCTGGTTCTGTATCTTCTATTTCTTTGCTGAGATTTTGTGGAGACCGTCTAGTTTTTCATTTGTTTTGGGCATGTTCATAATTGCTTGTTGAAATATTTTTATCATGGCTGCTTGAAAAATCTTTGTTAGATAATTCTAACAGCTTTTCATGTGGTCTCCACTCATACAGTAGGGATGGCAGGTCCTGGAGGGTGGGGACTCATTCTCAGATGAAAGTCTTGGATCCCTTCTTGGCCATCTGTGATCCCACCTTGCTAGAGGGTCTTGGTGTACCTTATTACATACTTTTGAGGGTGGAAGTCTAGTTTCCCCACTCAGGCTTTGTTCACATAGGTGGGAGTGGGGTCATGGTCTTCTGTGTGTTATTTAGTTAGAGGAGTGCAGTTACTGTCTACTAGACTGCCCCTTCCTGGTCTTTGGCTAAAGAGAACGTACTTTTGTTGGTACCTTTTTTGTTTTGATCTGTTTGTGTTCACAGGTAGCCAGATTTTAGCTCCAAGTATGAGATAGGTGAAGACAAAAGAAAACCCAGGGTATTCACCACTTTTATGTGTAAGGGTTTTCAATTGTACTTAGTGGGAGGAATGAGAAGAAGTACAGCTATTCCATCTTTTCAGAAGTGGAACACCCTGTCATTCTTTTTCAGTTAGTTCTCCAATAACAGGCTAATAGTCTGTCATTCAGAGAATTTTCAGTCTGTACACAATCTTGGCTTTTCTTCCCATATCTGACTACCCCTGTTTGTCTCCATCACACCGAACTTCCTCCTCTGTTCTAGACAGATTCTCTACACTTGTACTGTCTTAATACCATGTCCTCGATCAGTTTATTCTTCTGCCTGTCAAAAAATACAAGTGAGCACTAGTGGTTTCAGTCACTTTTAAGGTTCTGTTCTGGAATGCTTCCAAGCTGTTCAGCTTTGAACTTTGTCTTTCAAATTTTTACCTTAGCAGACTTTTAAAAACCCTATTGTACATCGTACAAATGACTCATCCATGTGATTGTATTACGAAGCATTACATGAAATCTGATCTGACTTACAAAGAGAAGACATTTTATGAAAAAATAATTTTTTAGGTAACTTAAAATTACCAGGTCTCTTTTAATTCTCTTTTGGTATTATTTTTTATAAGGTGGTTGTAGGAACACTGCAGATAGTATGGCATTCTGTTGTATAGTACATTTAAAGTAGAGGGTGTTTTTTTTTTGTTAAATTAAAGTATTAATCTTTGAGTATTTACTTTTTGTCAAGCACTGTGAGATACATAATAAATTACGGTACCTTAGCTAGTTGTAAAAAGTAATTTACTACTAGAGCAGAGAAATCAGACATTGGCAGATTAGTAAATATGGCGCTCTTGAATGTCCTATGATAAAATTGGTAGACGTTTGGCATCTAAGTAGTTACTGTATTTAACTTAAGAGGTTGACAGGACTTTAAATTTCAATAATAAAAGCAGTTAGGATTAAGGGAAAAAGGCAAGTTAGAGAAAGGAAAGTAAAAAGAGGTCAATTAATAGAGAACAGTAGAGAAAAAAACAGGATTAAAGCAAGAATTCAATTAACTTTTGTGACAACAAAGCCTTTCCTCTGAGGAAGAAGAAATTAGGTGCTCCATTTCTTTATTTTAGGGACACCTACTCTTTTCTTTTTTTTTTTATGTTTATTTATTTTATTTTATTTTACAATTTTTTAAAAATGTTTTATTTATTTATAGGAGAGAGAGAGAGCGTGAGCAGGGGAGGGTCAGAGAGAGAGGGAGTCACAGACTCTGAAACAGGCTCTAGGCTCTGAGCTGGCAGTCAGCACAGAGCCCGATGCGGGGCTTGAACCTACGAACCGCGAGATCATGACCCAAGCGAAAGTCGGTCGCTTAACCGACTAAGCCACCCAGGCGCCCCTGTTTATTTATTTTAGAGTAAGACGGAGAAGCAGAGCAGGAGTGGCGGAGGGGCAGAGAGAGAGGGAGACACAGAATCTGAAGCAGGCTCCAGACTCTGAGCTGTCAGCACAGAGCCTGATGTGGGGCTTGAACCCACAAGCTGTGAGATCATGAGATCAGACACTTAACCGAATCGACTAAGCCACCCAGAGGCCCCAGGATATTTTCTTACATAACCACAGTATAGTGATCAAAGTCAGGAAATTAACATTGATATAGCAGTGCATTGATTTTATTCAGATTTGCTGAATTTTAGAGAGTGCCTGGGTGGCTCAGTTGGTTGAACATCTGACTCTTGATTTAGGTTCAGGTCATGATCCTAGAGTTGTGGGATTGAGTCTCATGTTGGGCTCTGTGCTGACAGCATAGAATCTACTTGGGATTGTCTGTCTGTCTATATCCCCCTGCCCCTCTCCCCTGCTTGCATGCTCTCTCTCTAAAAATAAATTAAAAAAATTCATATTTGCTGAATTTGAAAGTGTCCTTTG
>NW_027532041.1:5317424-5320662 GCF_008692635.1 Crocuta crocuta | reverse complement strand
ATAAGGTCCATTCTAGGAATATGTATTTTCATTTTTCATACCTTTTTAATCTTCTTTGGTCTGCTTTGTGTTTCATGATAGGACATTTTTAAAAATTTATATATCTATAGTTTTTAAAAATTTATTTTGAGAGAGAGTGCGCATCAGGGAGGGGCAGAGAGAGAATCCCAAGCAGGCTCCTTGCCGTCAGTGCAGAGCCCAACGTGGGACTCAAACTCACGAACCATAAGGCTGTGACCTGAGCCAAAACCAAGAGTCTGATGCTTACGTAACTGAGACACCCAGGCGCCTCCATGAGAGGACATTTTTGAGGACTATATGTCCACTGTTTTGTAGAAATATTGTACCATTTGGATTTGGGGTTTTTTTTTTTTTTGATACTTCTTCTTGATTATATTTAGGTTGTACAGTTTTGGCCAGAATACCCCAGAAGTATATCCGTATATCACATCTGGAGGCCCATGCTATTGTTGTTCTGTTACTGGTGATGTCAGTTCTTATCACTTGGTTTTGGTAGTGTCCTCTAGGTTTCCCCACTGTAAATTTATTTTTCTCATTTGTAGGTAATACATATCTTTAAGGGAGATGCCCTGAGAATCTCTAAATATTTTTTTCCTCATAACTTTTTTATCCATGAGGTTTACCATACAATGATCATTCTTACCTGAATTATTCTTTGTCTTTCTGACATGTACCCATAAATTTTTGAGCACTTTATATTCTAGCACAAGATGTTCCAGAGTCATTTTGTATTTCTTTCACTTGGCTTAGGGATCTGCCATTTTTTCAAGGAGTCCTGATTATTTTTAGTGGGAACAGTATTTAGAAATTAAGATCCAGAGGTAACTTGGCTCAGCTGGTTTAGCGTCCGACTTGGACTCAGGTCATGATCTCATAGTTTGTGAGTTTGAATCCCCTCTCAGGCTCTGCACTGATGGCGTGGAGCTTGCTTGGGATTCTCCTGCTCTCTTCTCTCTCTGCTCCTGCCCCACTCTCACTTTCTTTCTCTCTCAAGATAAAGAAACTAAAAAAAAAAAAAAAATCAAGACCCAGGCACCTGTGCTCATTGCTGCTGAGATTTTATTGATTTTGGGCCTTTGTATTACAGTTCTCCAGAGATACAGAACCAATAGAGCTTATGCATAGGGAGATTTATCATAGGAAATTGGCTCATGTGACTGTGGAGGCTTCAGACCAGTCTTCATGGTCGGGCGGCAGGCTGCTGAGACCGAGGGAGAACCGATGATCCAGTTCAAAAGCTATCAGGCAGGAAGAGCTGATGGTGCAGATTTGGTCTGAAGGCAGTCTCTTAGGGAAGTATCTCCCATTGGGGAAGGGTCAGTCTGTTTCATTCAGGTCTTCAGATGATTAGGTGAGGCTCACCCACAACATGGAGGGCAATATACTTTACCAATTAAAATGTTAATTTCATAAAAAACACCCTTGTAGAAACATTCAGAATAATATTTAATACCTGGACACTCTGTAGCCTAGTCAAATTGACACATAAAATTAATCATCAGAAAAATCAGTGGACAGAGCTATGGAACGTATGCACACACACACCTCTGTAGCTAAAAGTTTTAAAAAATTTTGAGTACATGTTAATGTTTCCTATTCCAGCCATCATTATGGGGTTCATTTTAGCCTCTCTCCCACCTTCCATATTTGTAACTTCCTTTGACAATGAGAAGTCTGGCTCTCTCGTTACTCACAGTTTACTTATTTGCTCAATTCTAGAGTACACAGAAAGTAATTAAGAATTGCTAATCGTTAACACTGTAAAACCAAACTCATTTATTGCAGTACAGAATTTATTTACAGTTTTGTTTACAGCCTTAGAGTATATGGTAAAACTATTTTGTTCAAAAGGTATTTGGGTTCTCCCCTCTCCCTCCCCCACTTGGTACATTATGTCTGTTATTTGAAATTCTGTTAAGATATTTCTTTCTGTTTGATTTCAGTTATGGGATTTATTTTCCTCTCTTCCTTGTTAATCTTGTTACATTTCTTTGAGTATGTCAAACATTAGCATGGTTCCAAAAATCAGAACTATACATAATCATCTCTTCTGCTTTTCCAACTTCCCGTGTGTAGCACCCATTCTCCCCTACTTTCTGTAGGCAGTTACTCCACTTTATCATTTGTATTTTGTTTCTGTGAAATGTATATATATATATTTTTTTATTTTTATTATACAAAAAGTAACCTAGTACTGACATTGTTTTGCACTAGTTTTTTCATGTAACAGTGTATACTGGATATCCATGTTGTTTTATACAGGCCCTCTTCATCCTGTTTCAGAGCTGCATACTACCCCATTGTATGGATATACTCATTCTATTTTCAAAAATTGTTTTTAACGTTTATTTTTGAGAGACAGAGCGCAAGCAGGGGAGGGTCAGAGAAGAGGGAGACATGGTATCTGAAGCAGGCTCCAGCCTCAGAGCTGTCAGCATAGAGCTTGATATGGGGCTCGAACTCACAAACCATGAGCTCGTGACCTGAGCTTAACCAGCTGAGTTCCCCAGATGCTCCACTCATTCTTTATTAAACTTCTTAATTATCTCTGGACATGCAGGTTGTTTGCAATTGTATTTTCCAGTTTGTATGTACTATAATGAATAATCTTTTGTAAGATGTATGGGTGTCTGGGTAGCTCAGATGGTTAAGTGTCTGACTCTTGATTTCAGCTCCGGTTATGATGTTGTGGTACATGGGTTCCAGCCTGGGTTGGGCTCTGCACTGACAGCATGGAGCCTACTTAACGATTCTTTCCCTCTCTCTCTGCCTCTTACCATGCATGCTCTCTCTCCCTATCAAAATAAATACATAAACTTAAAAAAATAATAAAGTTAAAAAATTTTTTAACATTTATTTATTTTTGAGAGACAGAGACAAGAGTGCAGGCAGGAGAGGGGCAGAGAGGGAGACACAGAATCTGAAGCAGACTCCAGGCGCTCAGCTGTCAGCACAGAGCCCCAACTCACGAACTGCGAGATCATGACCTGAGCCGAAGTTGGATGCTTAACTGACTGAGCCACCCAGGCGCCTCCCAAAATATAGTTCTTTAATAGCCTTTATACTGGAAGGACAGCTTGGCCAGAAATAAAATCCTTGGCTCATACTTCACATGTTTACAGTGTGGTCTTGCAGCATATATTGTTTTTGAGAAATCTGTTGCCAGTTTTAATTTTCTTTGTCATGAGTTATTTGATCCTTTTGCTTGGAACCCAAA
>NW_027532041.1:5226486-5317412 GCF_008692635.1 Crocuta crocuta | reverse complement strand
AACCTCTAGTTTTATTTTTCCTTTTATTTTTAATTATATATATAATTACATATATATTATAATCTATATATAATATTATATATTTAAACATTAGTTCCATTCTAATATTTTGTTTTTCTTCTTTACATGCAAATATGTCTTCTTTGTCTTCCATTTCAAAGACTTTCTATTTTTACTTCATTGTCTCATTTTCATTCTTTTGCTGCTTTTACAGTTTCTTTCAGTGTATTTTATTAAATTTTTATTTGAATTGGGGCACCAGCGTACCTCAGTCAGTCAGGTTCTGCACTGACAGCACAGAGCTTGCTTTGGATTCTCTCTCTCCCTCTCATATAAACTTAAACAAATTTTTTATTTGAATTTATTGTTGAGCTCCTTGTAATTTTATCTTCAGTTCTGACTTGAGTTTTTTCTTTTTCTTGTATTTCTTTCCTGAGTTTATTCATCTCTTTTTTCCTTTTNGGGGTACTTCTCATTAGCTTAATTGTTCTAATTTCATTTTTTATAGTAGTTTTATATAGATGAAGATTGCTTATGCCTCTGCATTTCTGTGAGCAAGGCTGATGCTTTTGGGGTTTTTATAATACTAATTCAAGAGTACCCTCCGTCACTATAGTAAAATATGGTTAGTTACAGGTCTTTATAAAATTCTTCTTGTAGGGGAAAGGGTGTGTGTCTCTCAGTTTGCGTCAGTGTAGATATGTGGCGATTGCTGGGAGGTGGGGGCAATCAATCCTAGGAAAGGGTTCTGGAAGTGTGATACAGGGGTCTCTTTAATTTTAAGCATTGAAGCTATTGTAATGGGCTTAAGCTAAAAGAGGGATTCTGACATATCACCCTACATAGAACTGTAGCTGGGCCTTCTTGAAATGAAAAGTAAAGCAACTTGAAGGTCATAGCTCACAAGGAACATAGTTAGGATATGACTGACTCAGTCTAAGTCTCCTCTTAATCATGACACCTGCTGCCTCTGCTTGTTTTCAGGAGCCCTGCGAATAGTATTGAAGTCATTAAAAACAGGAGTGCTGCTTGGATGCCTCCTATTTAAATGGTATGCTTTGTAAAACTAGAAGCCTTGGATACTTCAAGAAAGCCCTTTTAAACTTAAATCATTTTTTAACACTTACCATCATTTATTTTTTAAAGATATTTTATTTTATTTTAAATGTTTACTTCTGAGAGAGTGACCGTAGGGGAGGGGCAGAAAGGAGGTGGGCATAAGTTTTGAAGCAGTTCTGTGCTGAGAGCAGAGAGCCCAACCTGGAACTTATGAACCAAACCATGAGATCATGTGAATGAAGTTGATGCTTAACTGACTAAGCTACCCAGGCACCCTGCCATCATTTCTCATTTAAAAATTTTGATTTTCACACATTGGATATTACTACAAAATGTATCTTCTCTTATTTATTTTTTAAATAGTTTATTGTCAAGTTGGTTTCCATATAACACCCAGTGCTCATCCCCACAAGTGCCCTCCTCCATGCCCATCACTCTCGTTCCCCTCTCCCCCACCCCCATTAGCCCTCAGTTTGTTCTCAGCATTCAAGAGTCTCTCATGGTTTGCCTCCTTCCCTCTCCCCATTTTTCCCCTTCTTCTCCCCCATGGTCCTCTGTTAGCTTCCTCCTAATCCACATATATGTGCAAACATATGGTATCTATCCTTCTCTGCCTGACTTAATTAGTTCAGCATAACACCCTCAAGTTCCATCCACGTTGCTACACATGGCCAGATTTCATTCTTTCTCATTACCATTTAGTATTTCATTATATAGATGTACCATATCTTCTTGATCCATTCATCACTTGATGGACACTTAGATTCTTTTCATGTTTTGGCTATTGTTGAGAGTGCTGCTATGAACATTGGGATTCATGTGCCCCTGTGCATCAGCACTCCTGTATCCCTTGGTTAATTTCCTAGGAGTGCAATTGCTGGGTCATAGGGGAGTTCCATTGTTAATTTTTTGAGGAACTTCCACACTGTTTTCCAGAGGGGCTGCACCAGTTTACATTCCCACCAACAGTGTAGGAGGGTGCCCATTTCTCCACATCCTCGCCAGCCTCTAGTCTCCTGATTTGTTCATTTTAGCCACTTTGACCAGCGTGAGGTGGTATCTCAGTGTCGTTTTGATTTGTATTTCCCTGATGGTGAGGGCTGCTAAGCATCCTTTCATGCGTCTGTTGGCCATCTGGATGTCCCCTTTGGAGAAGTGTCTGTCATGTCTTCTGCCCATTTCTTCACTGGATTATTTGTTTTTTGGGTGTGGAGTTTGGTGAGTTCCTTATAGATTTTGGATACTAGCCCTTTATCTGATATGTCATTTGCAACTATCTTTTCCCATTCTGTCAGTTGCCTATTAGTTTTATGAATTGTTTCCTTTGACGTGCAGAAGCTTTTAATCTTAATGAGGTCCCAATAGTTCATTTTTGCTCTTGATTCCCTTGCCTTTGGGGATGTGTGCTGTGGTTGAGGTCAAAGAGATTTTTTCCTGCTTTCTCTTCTAGGGTTTTGATGGTTTACTGCCTCACATTCAGGTCCTTTATCCATTTTGAGTTTATTTTTGTGTATGGTGTGAGAAAATGATCTAGTTTAATTCTTCATGTTGCTATCCAGTTCTCCCAGCACCATCTGTTAAAAAGGCTGTCTTTTTTCCATTGGATACTCTTTCCTGCTTTGTCAAAGATTAGTTGACCATACATTTGTGGGTCCAGTTCTGAGTTCTCTATTCTATTCCTTTGGTGTGTGTGTGTTTTTTTGTGCCAATACCATACTGTCTTGATGATGACAGCTTTGTAGTAGAGGCTAAAGTCTGGGATGGTGAAGCCTCCCATTTTGGTTTTCTTCTTCAATATTACTTTAGCTATTCGCGATCTTTTGTGGTTCCATACAATTTTTAGTATAGTTCTGGTTTTGAGAAGAATACTGGTGCAACTTTGATTGGGATTGCATTGAATGTGTAAATTGCATTGGGTTGTAATGACATTTTAACAATATTTATTCTTCTGACTCAATGAGCATGGAATGTTTTTCCATTTCTTTGTGCCTTCAATTTCCTTCACAAGTTGTCTGTAGTTTTCATCAGACAGATCTCTTCTATCTTTGGTTAGGTTTATTCCTAGGTATATTATAGTTTTTTGTGCAGTTGTGAATGGGATCAGTTTCTTGATTTCTCTTTTTGTTGCTTCATTGTTGGTGTATAAAAATGCAACAGTTTTCTGTATGTTGATTTTGTACCCTGCAACTTTTCTGAATTCATGGATCAGTCCTAGTAGGCTTCTGGTGGAGTCTGTCTGGTTTTCTAGAGTATCATGTCGTCTGCGAAAAGTGAAAGTTNTCTCCTAGAAATAAATAAAACATTAAAAAAAAAAAAAAAAAGAAGGATGGGTATTAATTCTGTTTTAAATGACTGGTAGCATTCCCTAGGGAAGCCATCTGGCTCAGGGCTCTTATTGTTGGGAGATTTTTGATAACTGATTCGATTTCCTCACTAGTTATGGGTCTGTTCAGATTTTCTATTTCTTCCCATGTGAATTTTGGTAGTGAGTGTGTGTTTAGGAATTTGTCCATTTCTTCTAAGTTGTCTAGTTTGTTGGCATATAATTTTTCATAGTATTCCCTGATAATTGCTTGTATTTCTGAGGGGTTGGTTGTAATAAGTCCATTTTCATTCATGATTTTGTCTATTTGAGTGTTCTCTTTTCTTTTTGAGAAGCATGGCTAGAGGTTTGTCAATTTTGTTTATTTTGACAAAAAATAACCAACTCTTGGTTTCATTGATCTGTTCAACTGTTATTTTAGTTCCTATATTGTTTATTTCTGCCCTGATTTTTATTATTTCTCTTCTCCTACTGGGTTTGGGGTGCCCTTGTTGCTCTCCCTCTAGTTCCTTTAGGTGTGGTGTTAGATTTTGCACTTGTGCTTTTTCTAATTTCTTGAACTAGGCCTGGAGTGCAGTGTACTTTCCTCTTAGGACTGCCTTTGCTGCACCCTATGAAGTTTGGATTGTTGTATTTTCATTTTCATTTGTTTCCGTATATTTTTTAATTTCTTCTCTAATTGCCTGATTGGCTCATTCATTCTTTAGTAGGGTGTTCTTTAGCCTCCATGTTTTTGGAGGTTTTCTGGACTTCTTTCTGTGATTGATTTCAAGTTTCATAGCGTTGTGATTTGAAAGTGTGCATGGTATGATCTCAGTTGTTTTATATTTATTGAGGATGCTTTATGTCCTCCAGATCAGTATGTGATCTATTTTGGAGAATGTGCCATGCACACTTGAGAAGAAAGTGAATTCCATGGCCTCAGGATGTAGAGTTCTAAATATACCTGTCAAATCTAATCTGGTCCAATGTGTCATTCATGTCCATTGTTTTTTTAGTGATTTTCTGTCTAGTTGATCTATCCATTGCTGTAAGTGGAGTATTAAAGTCCCTTGCTGTTAGCACATTCTTATCCATAAGATTGTTTCTGTTTGTGATTAATTGTTTTATTTAGGTGCTCCCATATTCGGTGCATCGACATTTATAATTGTTAGTTCTTCCTGATGGATAGACCCTGTAATTATCCCCTTCTTCATCCCATGTTACTGTCTTTACTTTAAAGTCCAGTTTGTCTTATATAAGTATAGCTACTCCGGCTTTCTTTTGACTTCAGTAGCATGATATATATTTCTCTATCCCCTTACTTTTCAATCTGAAGGTGTCCTCAGGTCTCAAATGAGTTTCTTATAGACCGCAAATAGATGGATTTTGTTTTTTTATCCATTCTGCTACCCTGTGTCTTTTGATTGGGGCATTTAGCCCATTTATATTCACTGTTATTATTGAGAAATATGAGTTTAGAGTCATTGTGTTCTTTGTAGGATTCATGCTTGTGGTGGTGTCTCTGGTAGTTTGCGTTCCTTGCAAGCTTGTGTTCCTTCCCTCATAGAGTCCCCCTTAGGATTTGTTGTAGGGCTGGTTTAGTGGTGACAAATCCTTTCAGTTTTTGTTTGGAAAGACGTTTATCTCTCCTTATATTCTGAAGAGGCTTCTTGAGTAGAGGATTCTTGGCTGCATATATTTTCTGTTCATCACATTGAAGATTCCTGCCATTCCTTTCTGGCCTGCCAAGTTTCAGTAGATAGGTCTGTCGCCACTCTGATAGGTTTCCCTTTGTATGTTAGGGTCCTTTTCTCCCTAGCTGCTTTCAGAATTCTCTCTTTGTCCTTATATTTTGCCAGTTTCACTATGATATGTCGTGCAGAAGATCGATTCAAGTTATGTCTGAGAGGAGTTGTCTGTGCCTCTTGGATTTCAATGTCTGTTTCCTTCCCCAGATTGGGGAAGTTTACTGCTATAATTTGTTCAAGGACTCCTTCAGTGCCTTTCCCTCTCTCTTCCTTTTCTGAAATTCCTATGATACAATTATTGTTCCATTTGATTCTGTTGCTGAGCTCTCTCATTCTCCTTTCGTGTTCCTTCAATCTGTGCATTGGACACCTCCATTTTATTAGGGATCTCATTTATAGCATTTTTTAATTCATCACAACTATTTTTATACTCCATAGTCTTTGTAGCAATAGTTTCTCTGATGTCTTCCATGCCTTTTTGAAGCCCAGCCATTTAATTTTATGACTATTGTTCTAAATTCTTATTCAGTTATGTTGTCTATATCTGTTTTGAGCAGTTCTTTAGCTCTCATTTCTTCCTGGAATTTCTTTGGAGGAGAGTTCTTCCATTTCATCATTTTGGTTAGTTTTCTATCTCTTGTCAGTTTTAAAAGCTTGTTACGCATTCTGCACCTGTGAGTGCTGCTGTATTAAAGAGGGCTCTTTGTCCAGAGCCTATCCGTTCAGGAAGTGTTCTTTGAATGGTATCTCTCGATCTTTCTTGTTGAGACTTTGGTTATTTTATTTCCCTACTCATAGTAGTATTTGGGATTCTCCACCACGTGTACTTTGGCTTGTTTCTTGAGGTAGCCCAGATCCTCCGCTGAGGAGCGGCACGCAGGGGGCGAACGGAAGGTAAGCAGGCCACAAGGCTTGAGGATTCAAGGAAGAAACGTGGAAGGCCAGGTCTTTCGGCCAACAAACCCCGCCGCCACAGGTCCCGGTGAAAGCGCCTACAAAATATATTTTTGTTTAATTGCTTTTCCCACAAATCTCACATCTAGAGCATAGTATTAATTAGTTGGTGGCAGGAATTATATTAAAAATGATTAGAAATACTTGCCAGCAAAAACTTTTGGTTGTTTTTTTTTTGACTGTGCAGAGGAACAGTTTCTTCTATGGTTCTTTTGTGGCTTTTACAGATCAGAAAATCAGCCAAGTGAGAGATGGGTGGTATAATCAGGAGCTGTCTAAATAGTACAAGAGGGGCACCTGGATGGCTTAGTTGGTTAAACATCTGGCTCTTGATTTTGGCTCAGGTCATGATGTCACAGTTCGTGGGTTACAGCCCTGCGTCTCACTATGGGCTGAGAAGGTGGATCCTTCTTGGGATTCTCTCTCTCCCTCTTCCCGCACTTGTTCTACTCTCCCCCGCTGCAATAAATAAATAAAAACTTTTGAAAAAATAAATATTGCAAGAAAGAACTAAGAACTGGATACTATAGATACTATAGATCTAAAGTGAGATACTAAAGTATAGATTTATAGATACTAAAGTGAGAAAGTGGGGTGGAAGAGGGGATGATAGTGAATACTGTAATAGTGATGATATAATTTCAGAAAATGGAAAAAATATTCCTATTATATATAGTGACTTTTGGCAAATGTTGAAATCTAGATCATGGAAATTCACTTAGGCTGTAAGGATAGTAAAGGTAAACAAGCCAGTTCTAAAAGCCAGAAGTTATACAATGGGTGGTAGCATAAAGAAGGCTTTATATAGTGCTTCTTTTCATTCATGATCTTGATGGGCCAGGTCCCAAGATTTTTCTGTAAAAGTTCCTGAACTGTGTAATTTAATATTCTGCTCAAAGTAAATGCATGCTGTATTCCTAGTGCTTTGTCAAGTTTAAAATTATTTAAGCTTGTTTTCTCTTACTCTTTCTCCTGTTTCCTAATTATTGTGCCCAGTGACTCCAAAATGAGAAAGCAGTGGTGGGATCATAAAAAGGGAGTTTAATTCAGCAAGTGATGTGCATTGGTCATGTGCCAGATACTGTCCTGGGCAGACATATACATTCATTCAAACATATTCAGATCCAACACCTACTTTAGATTTCAGACATAACCTTTTTGGTTCTAGTGACTATAGCTAAAATAAATTGTTACTAAATTTGGAACTGTGCTCTCAAGTGCTGAAATGTGTCACATGCAAAATGTTTGGACTCTTTTTTTCTGGACTAATCCATATAATATTAATTGATTCTTCACCTAGGAGATCTGGTTGGTCTCTGACCAACCGCTGCTGTTGACATGCCTATTGTGGACATGCGCTTTTGCTTTTCTTAGTGATTTAGTCAATTAAAAAAGTATAATATGGTCATTGTGATAGAGTGAGAGGGAGACTGCTGTAGAAATGACCCCAGTCACAAAGAAAGAAAGACCTGAAGAGACAGGGAACAAAAGTTTTGCCTGCCTGCCTGCTTTTTATCTCCCGGTTCCTGCATTTGACAGAATTGATCTCGTCCTCCTCAGCAGTTTTACATGAGGATCAAATACGCAGATCTTTCTCCATAAAGGGTTTTAGACTATGATGGTAAATATGTGAATATTTAAAAATCATGTTTAGTCTACTTACTGTGTCTTCTTGATTTTGAAATAAAATACTGTTAACTGCAAAAGAATTTTAAAGGATTGTAGCTTCCTCTTTTTGGGGATTGGCATGTTTAAGATTGAGTGGTATTTATTTTATCAGAGATTTTCAATCATATGAAAACAGAAGAGTAAAATGAACCACTGTTTACACACTGTCTACTTTAACAATTATCAACATGTTGCTAATTCTGTTCCATGTATATCAACACCCCCACCCCCAATTATTCACCTAAATCCCAGACACATTCCATTTGCAAATATTGAAAGTGTATGTTAATAGACAATAAGGGACTCTTTTAACAAACATAACGTTCATGTCATTTTAAAAATGATCAGTTCTATTCAAGAACTGTTAAAGATCTTTATTCATATTATAATAAAGGTTACCGCATTAAACAGGAGCATGGGAACTAATGTACTTAGGCCTTAGACCCAGCCTTAGGTTTAAATTCTAGTTTTGCTATTTATGAGCTACATGACTTTGGGCAGGGTGACCTCTCTTCATGTCAGTAAACCTCAGTTTACTCAGCTGTTAAATGGTGACAACGCTAATTCTAACTCTTGTTGTGAGTTTTAACAGTGAACACAGAGTGATTAGGATACTGCTTTATAGAACATTTTCAACAATCTTAGTCACTGTTTTTTAAAGTTTGTTTATTTATTTTGGGAGAGAGTGTGCACACACATGAGCAGGGCATGGAGAGAGAGAATCCCAAGCAGGCTCTGTGCTGTCAGTGTCAGACCTAGGACCCTGGGATCTTGACCTGAGCTGAAATCAACAGTTGGACACATACGTGACTGAGGCACCCAGGTGCTCCAGGAGTGTACATCATTTTAATGCAGATTTCCCTTAATCTACAAAATAGACAATTCTACTTACTTTTTAAAATTATGTTTTGGCAGCTTTATTGAGCTAAAATTTACATGCCATAGAATTTATCCATTTTAAGTGATTCATTTAGTGATTTTTAGTACATTTGCAGGGATTGTCACCATAATTTGATTTTATAACACTTTCATCACCCTAGAAAAGAATCCTTATGCCTATTACCAGTCATTTCCCATACCTACTCCAGCTCTGGGAAACCATTAGTTTACTTTCTGTCTCTGAATTTGTCAATTTTGGATATTTCATGTAAGTGGAATCATGTAATATGTGACCTTTTGTGTCTGGCTTCTCTCATTTAG
The DNA here is from genome assembly GCF_008692635.1 of Crocuta crocuta. Classification (NCBI taxonomy): domain Eukaryota; kingdom Metazoa; phylum Chordata; class Mammalia; order Carnivora; family Hyaenidae; genus Crocuta; species Crocuta crocuta. The sequence continues at coordinate 5,308,478 of NW_027532041.1, read as the reverse complement.
TATGTTTAAGGTTCACTCATGTTATATACTTCATTCCTTTTTCTTGCCAAGTAGTATTCTATTACATGGATATACCACATTTTGTCTATCCATTCAGAATTGATGAACATTGGTTGTTTCCATGTCTTGTGTTTGGTATTTTTTTGTTGTTTTGTTTTGTTTTTGAGAGAGTGTGTGAGAATGGGTGGTGGGGGACAGAGAGAGAGGGAGAGAGAGAATATCTTAAGCAGGCTCCATGCTCAGTGTGGAGCCCAATGTGGGGCTCTATCCCATGACCCTGGGATCATGACTTGAGCAGAAATCTAGAGTCAGATGTTCAACCAACTGAGCCACTCAGGCACCCTGATTTGTGTGTTTTTAATTTAGATTTTATTATGTGATAAAATAATAGAGTGGAGAGAAGCGCTATGCAGGGTTTTAAAATTTCATGAAACCGGGTTTAATGTTATTTGCTGTGTAGCCTTAGGAGGGTAAATATATGTCCTCTAGATCTCAGTTTCTGTTCTAGATGGGATGTTTGTGTCTCCCCAAAATTCATATGTTGAAAACAATTCCCCAATGTGATGGTATTTCAAGATGGGCCTTGGGAGGCAATTAGTGTGCTCTTTTTACCTCAGAGAACTCCCTTGCCCTTTCTACCATGTGAGGACACATGTAGAAGATGGTCCTCTTGTAGAGCAGGAAGTGGGCCTTCATCAGACAGTGAATCCACCTGCATATTGATCTTAGACTTGTCAGTTTTCAGAAGTGTGAGAAATAAATTTCTGTTATTTATAAGGCACCCACTCTGTGGTATTTTGTTAAATAGCAGCCTGAGCAGAACCATGAGAAGGTTTTATTGTTCATAAGTCACTCAGTCTATGGTATTTTTATTATAGCAGCCAAACTAAGGCAGTTTGCTTATCAATAAAATGAAAAAGTTGGAGTAGATGCTCTCTATGGTTTTAAGTCTGTGATTTATAAATCTGTTAATTTCTGTATGATCTTGGGAAATTCTCTGTGCCTCACTTTTTTTTTAAATCAGAAAATATGAAGATACTAACAAAATAGTATATTGTTGTGAGGATGAAATAATATTGAACATAAAAAATGCCAGGGTGTATTAATAAGTTACTTGTTTATAATCAGGTTGTGGCTATCTTAGTGTGTTGGGCCAAGAAAGCCTTAGGAGGGAATGATTTGACCATGGCCTTTGGAGAGTCATTGATAGTAAATCAGTAATTAGTGGAGGAAGTAAATTTTACCTGTTAACAATAGGTGCTATTTATTGAATGCCTACCATCCTGGAGTATATTAAAACACTATAGATATGTTCACCTAGTCCTCAGTCCTGTGAGTGGGTTCAGTGATTATGCCCCCGAAGAGAAATTAAAGGAATTGTCTAAGCCACCTAGTTAGTGAGTGGCTGCCTTGGAGCCACACCTAGCCTGCAAGGCCATGATCTTTATTTATTACTGCACTAAATTACTTTTCAGAGGGAGTAGCTCTTTGGAACAGAATTCCATGGCAGAGAAGTCTTCAGTAGGGGAGGTCTTTGCTTGGGAAAGGTATCTAGTATTACTAACAGTCCTTATGAGGTATAAAAGAGGTGATCATTCTATAAATAGTTTTTCATGTGCCATAAATTACTTTGTTCCATTGATAATGAAGTAACATTTCAGTTATTCAACAAGCTAAAGGATTTATAGTATGTTCAGTATTATTCTTGTAGTGTTACCTCAAAAATGTTAAAGTATCACTTTTTTTAATATATGTTGTTTTTTAAATGATGGAAAATAACTTCACGTGTTCCACTGGCTTCTTTCTGCCTGGTAATATTATAATTCCATTTTTGAGTAGTTTTCCATTGTATTATTCTAAATAAAAGTTTTTAGTACCATTTTTTATCTTTTTTCCAGTGTGGTGTTTGGTATGTGCCTTTTATTGACATTATATAAACAAAAAAATGTGATAGTGCCACAATCTCAATTTGTGTTAGATGTTAGATTTCACTTGGACAAAAGTTCCTTTGTGAATGTGTGGTATCCAACATATAAATAATTAGGTACTAAAAATTAATTTGTATGCCAATTCTTTGAAATTAGGAATCTGATGATACATACGAACCTCTGTTCAAATCTATTAAACTGTTTATGTCTGGGATATTGAATTTTGTCTGAGATCAGCTCAATGAAAGGCATGTATGTCTTTGCCAAAGATAGAGTAAGAGCACTTTCTATGATAAAGGTTGGGAGAGAAGAGGTTTGGTGATAACCCAGAGAAATTCTGAGATAAAGAGGAGGGTGGGAGACACCTGTGGCAGGTGAAGAGGTGTTAGTATCTAGAAATGAGACAATGAGTTTGTAAAGTGATGAGGGCTGGGCATCTGTCTTCCTCTGATGATGGAGGGAGACCTACCCAGCCAGGTGAACTCAGTGGACATAATCATTGCCTTGGAGAAGCAAGTGACCCAGGCTTCTTGGAGCTCAGTGTAGACTGAGCCATGCAGGTAGACAGCTCATCTGAGAGCTTTGGAAGCATATAAAGAGGCTCTAGCCATGAGGTACTCTATAGCTGGGGATGCCAGAAATTACTTTCCTGGAATTTTATTCTTCTATAATTATATAATTTTCTAAAGCAATATTCCTTTTTCCTTTGCTTCCCCAGTTTTGGTGAAGCAGTCAAACTCCTGAGAATTAATCAATATACAGCAAGGAGAGCCAGAGAGTTGAAAAATTAATAGAGTTAAAGAATTTTTAAAGTTGGACCTTCAAAATGGAAGTTTGCAGCTGCTAAACGTTTGGTAGAATAGCTAGAGTTGTGGAAAAATGCTTAAGGAGCTAAATTCCTTATGTTTCTGACCCTGTAGATGTAAGTGTCTGTAACTCCTTTGAAAAACAGGGTGGGCTAGAAGAGTGGTGTTAGGAGTAGCTGCTTTTATTGTTTTTGAAGAGAGTTTTTAAGCGGTGAGCTATCATCACCATTAGCGTAGGTTTTTGAATTTTTGAAGTTACAGTATAGGACTTTTAATGCCCCACCTGAACTCAATATACAGTTTTTTTCTTTCTAGGCAGATTATTGATATTTTAATAGCAAACTTAAAATATTTCTTTTTCCAACCTTTCTTACTTTCTCCCTCTTATTCCTTGAATAAACTAGGTCCTGATGCATCTGTAAAAATGATACTATATGGCAATCCTTTTAGCTTTCAATTTTATTTAAAAGAATTACATTTTTGGCTAAATGCGTATTATGGGGAAAGCTAACCATTATTTTATCATTTTTATTTAAAATCTATCCAAAAAGGATTATTCTTCCATTTAGAACTGTCAGTATTGTAAAACCAGTTAATAATCATACACTGGCACCTGCCATAATGAAAAATTATGTAAATTTTCACCTTGTGATCTGCTTTTGATGTAGTATTATAGAGTTGAGTAATGTTTATTTCTGCATAATTTTATATTTGAATATATAGAGTAATGAACCCAGTTAGTGAGTGTCTATATGTGTGCTTGCTTGTTTTCATCTCCAAGATTGCTCTTATTTTGTACCAACAGTTAGAGGTATTTCTAATCTAAATTTAAGGACAGCTGTAGTATTTCTTCTGAAAATGCAGGCTAAGGAGCCTGCATTCTGATTTTGTTCATTGCCATTATGTGTCTACATGATGTAGACTTATTAGAGATGATTTAGTTAGCCTCAGGCTATCCTAATGGGTTTTCGCTGGTTGTTAAAGCTCTTGGAAGAATCTAACTAAATTTTCCAAATAAACTGGTTGATTTATACTTATTGAGAGAGGAGTTCCAGTGCACCCACTCATGTCATCAATTACAATCTCTTACGAAGTGTAATTTGCCCAGTCTTGATTAAAAGGCTTGCAATTCTCTTTTCCTGTTACTCAGCACATCCTCTGCTGCCCTCTAATGGCTGCCCTCTTGTAGCACCATTGATGTCCATCTATCCATCAGGAACCTGCCTTTCTCCAGCATCCCAGCAATATATATACCTACTGGATCCTGTGGGAGACTCCCAGTAGAAAGAAATTGGGAGACACTGCTTTGAAGGAAAAGCATGCACATGTGATCCTATGTTTGCAATACTAGGAGGTGTTGACATCCAGTTACTTGTGATTCCTAGGGTGGTTTATTTTAGTGTTTGTTTCATTATTTATACATTCATTTATTAGATACTTTTTGCATGCCAGGTCTGTCTAGCACCTAGGCTTGCCTTGATTCATTAGGTGCTTACTACAGTTTTGTTAAATGAGGAATGAATGAACGAATGAATAAATACAAAGATAAATCAGACTTGGTCTCTGCTCTTTGGGGGGCAAGATGGCAGTTTAACTATTTGGCTGCCCCAAGTTTCCTTTTTTAATGCTCCATGATTTTGAGAGAGATATTCAAAGTAGATGATGATCATAGATAGCAGCTGAAACTTAGTCTCCTTTGCATATCTAGTTCTCAGAATTTATTATCTCTAACTATACTCTCTCTGTTTTAGGTAGGATTTATTTTGCTTCTAGAAATGATGATATTTCCATGTTTCTTACTTTTGATTGAGGGTAACATGCATTTATGGTTGAATATTTTTCTTCATATTCACTTGTCTCTAAGGCACCTCATTTACTAGAAACTGACTTTCTGCTTTCATATTTAATAAATTGTAACAAAATAGGTCATTTAATTTAATTTACTTTAATTTTAATGTTTATTTTTGAGAGAGAGTATGTGAGGGGCAGAGAGAGAGAGAGAGGAAGACAGAGGATCTGAAGCAGGAGCACAGAGCCCGACACAGGCTTGAACCCATGAACCATGAGATCACAACCTGAGCTGAAGTTGATGCTTAAGTGACTGAGCCACCCAGGTATCCCCAATGTAGGTCATTTTAAATGACCGTATGTGAAATATGCTTTTGTTGTTTTGAATTGTTTAATTCTTCCATTTCTTAGCTTCATTTAGCAAATTTTTAAGAACATTATTTCTCTTGCTTTGTTAATATCAGGTAAATATTCATCATTGGCTTCATTCCTTCTTTGAGAATAAAATCCACTCACATATATTTAGGTTGAATAAGCTTCTTATGAAAAATAATGATCTATAACTATACCATTAGAGAACAGCCATAAGCAGGTACCTTTGTGTTATTTAACATTTTATTGTGGTGATGGTAGTGGATGGTTATGTTTTGCAAGATTTTCCTTTATTTTTTGTGTTTTGTTCATTAACTATCTGTGAGTTATATAAGACAACCAGAGATAGACAAATTTGTTTTTGTTATTTTTTTCTGTACTGATGACTAGCAAAATCTAAAATAACTTTTGAGTGGCACCTGGGGTGGCTCAGTCAGTTAAGCGTCCAACTTTGGCTCAGGTCATGATTTTATGGTTCATGGGTTCAAACATAACAGCTCAGAGCCTGGAGCCTGCTTCAGATTCTGTCTGCCTCTCTGCCCCTCCCCAGCTCGTTATCTTTGTCCCTCCCTCCCTCCCTTTCTCTCTCTCACAAAAAAAGATAAACATTAAAAATATTTTTGAATAATTTTTGAAAAACTATGCTTAATTGGAAATAGTAGTAATCATTTTTCATTACTCATCTCTCTTGTGACAGCAATGAAAGATAGATGGAAGGGACACTCTAGAAGGGTAGACATCACAGCTTTCATTTCTTGACTGCTTCACATTTTATCAATCAGGCCATTTGAGTTGGCCTACATACTCAAAAACTTATATTTCTCATTACTTTAAGCTACTTCTTCATCATTTTTAACATGTTCTTGAAAAAATAAAAAACAAAAATACTTTTATTAAAAAAAACTTTAATTTTAAAAAAAGTCAGGTTTTCATGCTGAGATGGTTCTGTAAAGTAATGGAAAGTTTGGATAAAGCATCCATCTCAGGACACAGTGACAAAAAATAATATTGCTTCTGGATATCAATGTGTCAAGGTACATCTAGTCTGGGGACTGAGACCATCTTCCTTTTTCACTTTAAGTATATGAAAAAATATATGGTGGTGAAAAAATTGATACTTCTCAGCATAAAATCAATAACTTAGCTTGTAAACTTTGGATACACAGATACTACTTTAAGGGTCAGCTGCAGGTGTCATTTCTTTCCTTTTTTTTTTTTTTTTTAATGTTTATTTTCAAGGGAGAGAGACAGACAGACAGAGGTGGAGGAGCAGAGAGAGACACACAGTCTGAAACAAGAGCTGTTAGCACAGAGCCTGACATGGGGCTGGAACCCACGGACTGTGAGACTATGACCTGAGCCGAAGTCAGACGCTTAACCGACTGAGCCACCCAGGCGCCCCTGCAGCTGTCATTTCTTTTGCCTTGTGGGATCTTAGGAATTCCAGATGCTGTTTTCTCATGGGTACTGGTTAATTGGGTTTTATTGTAGCAAGGCTGAAAACCTTAGTATTGACTGACATTTTCATTCAGAATAAATAGCAACAGGTTTAAAGAAAAAAGCAGCATTGTATGATTGCAGGCACAATCTACTAAACTCTAAACTGCAGTTTAACTTCCCATATCAATCGAGTTTCTCCACTGACTAGATGAGAAGGCTACTCTAGGTAACTTAAGCAGAAAGGAGATTTATTGGAAGGACATTATATAGCTCACAGAATTGATAAGGATGGTGAAATAGGCCCAGAAAATAGTAAGGAACCAAGGCAGGTGGTTTTGCGCCTATGCCAAAAGAAAAGTCTGTTTAGGAAGCCAGTTCTCTTTCTATGACGGAGTTGTACTGTTATTGGAATTACCCCTTCAGGGCTGAAATCCCTTGGTGGGAGCATCCCATTGATGTTCTAGAGCAGCAGTTGTCTTGTCCAGCTTGCACGGGTCTCTGAGATCAAAACCTGTTTGTTTTGTTTTGTGTTTTAGTATTAATTCGTTGTTTTTTTTTTTTTTTTAGTTTTATAGCAGCACAGTACTTACATTTACTCTCTTCTGTGCTCTGTTCTTTTGTTTATTTATGACTTAAAATTAAAAAAAATTTTAATGTTTTATTTATTTCTGAGAGAGTGTGAGCAGGGGAGGGTCAGAGAGAGAGGGAGACACAGAATCTGAAGCAGGCTCCAGACTTGAACCCACGAACTGTGAGATCATGACCTGAGCTAAAGTTGGACGCCTAATCGACTGAATCACCCAAGTGTCCCTAAAATTTTTTTTAATGTTTATTTTTGAGAGAGAGCGTGAGCGAGCGCACAAGTGTGGGAAGAGGTGGGGGGTGGGGGGGTAGGGAGGAGACACAGAATCTGAAGCAGGCTCCAGGCTCTGAGCTGTCAGCATAGAGCATGATGCGGGGCTTGAACTCACAAGCGGTGAGATTATGAACTGGGCTGAAGTAGGATGCTTAACTCACTGAGCCACCCTGTTGCCCCAAAACTGTTTTTATAACAATTCTTACGTCACTTGCCATTTGCACTGATGATTGCAGAAGCAATGGGAGGCAAAGGTTGCCTTAGCATGAATCAAGATAGTAGCACATATGTATATACTATATATATGTTGTATATACATACACATGTATATATTTTACATATAAATTATAAATGTGTATTATATATACATATATATTATACACATATATATCAAAAATTTTAATTTATATTTGAGAAAGAGAGAGACAGAATGTGAGTGGGGGAGAGGCAGAGACGGAGGGAGATAGAGAATCTGAGGCAGGCTCCAGGCTCTGAGCTGACAGCACAGAGCCCCATGCAGAGATCATGACCTGACCTGAAGTTGGCTGCATAACTGACTGAGCCACCCAGGAGCCCCTATATATCAAAATTTTATCAAAAAGTAAAGTTTAAGCGCCTGGCTGGCTCACTTGGTGGAGCATGCAACTCTTGATCTCAGAGCTGTGAATTCAAGTCCCATTTTACGGATAGAGAATACTTAAACGTAAAATCTTTAAAAAGAAAAAAAAGTTTGCCTAAGTTCCTCCTGCCTACTGCCTTGAGTTAGTATTAGAATGTGGTTATCTATCGTGATAGCTCTCTTCCTGGAGCAGGCCTTTATCTGTTCTTTTAGGCAGCCGGGGGAAGGTAAGAGTTTCTTCCTGTGTCTTTTGTTTTAGCTCAATATAATCTATCCAAGTGGTATATCTAGGGGCAACTTGCTCTGAACCCTGACATCATTAAGCTTTCAAACCTGGTCTCTGACAAGATGGTCACAAGAGAAGGGACCAGAGATGTGAATCTGAGCTGTCTGGTTTTTGTAGAGCTGGGGAACTGACTCATCAGGTCAAGATATTGATCTGGAAACATAAAGTACTACTGGTTTCAGATTTGAAATGTATAGTGTGAGTTTTTCCATAATTTTTCCTACCAGTTGTATGTCAGCTGGGGCTAATGGTGAACAAAAATGAACGAATATTCAGGAATAAAATGAGAAAAATATATCCTATATAGTTTGACAGCATTTTTGTTTTGAAGACAGGTACAAATAATGGTGATTTTTTTTTTTTTAGTTGTATGCACAAAAGCTATAAAATAATAAACTTCTTTAATCTTTCTTAGTCATTATTTAAAATATTAAGTCTATGTTTTGTTAATATCTGAGGTTTTTTTTTTTTTTAAATCTTTTTCTTAAAAAACCACGTTTTTCCCCCAGGACAGGGCTGTGACTTGTTTTTAGCTCCAGCTGATAGGACAGCACCTGAAATGGGATAAGTTTATTGCAATTATTTGCTGAGCAAGTAATATACTTTCATATGGAGTCACATTTTCTACTCTACCTGAAAATTATTTTCAAGAGTAAGCTTTGTAGTGACTATCGTTTATAATACTGTATTGCATATTTGAAAATTGCTAAGAGAGTAGGTCTTAAAAGTTCTTATCACAAGAAAAAAAATTTATGTAACTATGTATGGTGATAGAGTTAACTAGACTGTGTTGATCACTTCTCGATAAATACAAATACCGAATCATGTTGTACACCTGAAACTAATATAATGCTATATGTCAGTTATCTCAATTAAAAAAAAAAAAGAGCCTATTAGAAAAAGAAGAGTATGGCTTAACTAAATAGAATGTAGTTCATGGAATATTATAATTGTCACTATATTGTGATTGGTGGGTGTGAGGAGGGTCAGGAAGGGAAGGATAAAATGTGATAGAGAATACTCTCTTATATATGCAACTAAGTATAGGTGGATAATATAATTGAATCTTTAATCTTCTTGTTTTGTTTTAAATGTCCTCACTTCAAAATCCTGTTTTAATAATATCTTGGGTTGGCTAAGCCTCTAGATGTCTGCCATATTGAAGCTTTCTTTTAAGGGATACTCTTGGCCTTAGGCCTTGCTGTATGGATAGTCCCGTTTTGTATTTAGCCATAACCCTTGGCTGTGGCCAAGTGGACAATAGAAAATTAAACCAAAAACAGTAAATATGGTAGGAACCAAACCACTTCCTCAGTAGGAAAAAAAATCAACTGGGTTAATCAGAATTTTCCCTGGAGAATTAAAAAAAAATTCAGAATGTGGAGAGAGGGAGACAGTGGGGGAAAAATTGAAACAGTGTATTAGGAAATATCTTGAGGTAAACATGACTATAAGATGTGTTACAATGTGATACGGAGAAGCAAAAATATGAAAAATCAGAGACAGTCATTTAGTAGTAGAATGTTTAGAATTCAGCTGTATAATTAATAAGGAGAGGAATACAGAAAAGATTGAGTAGTTGGTTCGTTCCTTTATTTGACAGTAATTTATACAGTTACTGCTATGTACTAGACACTGTTCTAGCCCAAGCTACTTTGAAAAACACTTAAGCCAATGGGGTGCCTGGCTGGCTCAGTTGTTAAAGCATGTGCCTCTTGATCTGAGGGTACAAAGTTCTAGCCCCACCTTGGGCATGGAGCCTACTAAAACAACAACAACAACAACAACAAACCCAGAAATCATTAAGCCAGTGATTCACAACTGGCTGTGATTTTGCCTACGAGAGGGTATTTGGCAAAGTCTAGAGATATTTTTGTTGTTAGAGCTTGGAAGGGAGAATACTATTGGTCTTCTAACGGGTAGAGGCCGGGGTGCTGCCAAATACAAGTACAGGACAATTCTTACAAAATAGAGTAAGTAATCTGACTCGAAATGTCAGTAATGCTGAAATTGAGACACCCTGGGATAAGCTATCATAAGAATGTATTTCATAGAATAATTATGATCTTGTAGTTGACCTTTAACTTTCTTTGTTTTCAGAATTGAGGAGGTTTATTGGAGTAAAATGGAGGCCTCAGTAATATTACCTATTCTGAAGAAAAAACTTGCCTTCCTTTCAGGTATGTTTTCTTTATAAAATTGGAAGTGTTTGATGTATAAATTTGTTAAAACTTTTTTCTTTGACAAGTTTGACAGAATTGCATTTTTCTGTGAAGGTTTTGTTTCAGAGATAATTCTGAGACCTCTCAGAATGGATAACTGTGCGAGTCACCTCTGTCACTGTTGGTACTTGGCAGGCCAGTATTTATTCTGTAATTGATTAAAATGACCTCTACAAGGTAGATGTCATGATATTTCACTTTTTATATAAAAAGAAAATAATACCGGCCAAGAATAATTGAACCAGCACCAAAATAATTATTTTTGAAATACAGAATTAGTTTGTATGGTATCCTGTATCTTAGCTTTGTCTTCCATCTTTCCCAAGATAGTTTCAGTGCACTTGAAGGAATTAGGAAACATCAGTTACATGGTTTTCACCTTTCACTGAACATGGTTATACAGGCTTGCATCTATCTCTAGTTATTAACCCAAAAGCATGTATCAGCTAAGAATCCAAGAGAAACTGCAAAATACTATGTTAGTGTGAGAGCAGTAGCATAGTACTTTGAGTATAGTGATTTTCTGGAATTATGGATCGTTGAGTAAATTTGCATGTGCTTTGGAATAGGTACTATGGCCTGCCTGTTAAGGGTTACTTTAGCTTTTTATTTTTTTTAATCTTTTTATCATCTTGCTTTTTCTTTCTTTTTCTCTTTAGATCCTATCAGAATTGTCTTGATCTTTAGGTTTTAAATGATCTAATGTCCTTTTAAAAAAGTATATTGTATCCCTCTGTAAAATGGCATGTCTTTCTAGTGTAGATTATAAAGGATAAAAGAAGTTTTACTAGTATTTCACTAGTATTCTTGTTTCTTTTCTTAATGTAGTTCCTTTTTTTAAAAAAACTTTCCTTACCAGTTGATGCTTATGTTTTCACCATTCTTTTCTAATATTAATGTACATTGTTGGTGTACTTTGTACAAGGTCAGCAGTATAACTTCCCGTAAGTGGAAGTGTTAAGGAGAATTGATATTTAAATTTGTGTTTTGTCAGATTACACTCTAAGAATATTGCATCAATTTCTGTTTCTTGTAACAGTGTATGAAAATGCCTGTTTGCCCACACTGTTGCCAAGAAGTGATATTATTCTTTTATAATTTTTATTAATGACATTTTTGCATCTTTATGACATTTAACTGTGCAGCATTCAACTTAGTTAGCCATAACTATCTTGAAAGCCTTTTTCCTCTTGGCTTTTCTCTTTTTCGTTTACTCTAGTGATTATTTTATTGCCCCTTAGTGATGGCTGAGGGCACGAGGTTAAATGTAGTCCTGAATGTTAGACCTGTCCCCTGAAGACATTTCCACAGTGGGTCTGCAGATTTGCTTGATGCTGTGATAAAGCTTAGTGATTTTTGAGGAGCAAATGAAAACTTCCCTTAGCCCATTCCTCTGGGCTTCCTCTGTTGACCATTAATTATTTCAACCAGTAATTTTCAAACTTGTTTAGTTTGAAAGAGAAAACCTTTTCAAACCAAAATCATTTGGGGGATACATTTTGAAAACCATGGGTATAATCCATTTTTTAAAAAAGTAAAACCTAGACAAAACCATGAGTAGTTGAAGTCATTATTGATTATCTATTAAGTCAAACCATTTGAATACATTTATTTATGTTAAACAAACTGGTTGAATATCATTAACTTATATGGTATTCTAATAAAAGAAGGTCATTTATGGTAGGTATGTCATGAATTGCCCTCATGTCACTTATAGGAGTTGTTTTTTTCCACTTCATAGCTTTCAGTTTTTAGTGATAGATTTCTAGAGATCATACAACATTTTTACCTTTAGTATTTGCTGGTTTTTAAGCTTCTGAAATTGTCATAAATGTCAGTGGGGTCAGAGTATGGACTTCAATGTGAAAGTCAGTCATGTGGGGAACTTTTCAAGAAGCTATGTGTATTAGTTAGATTTTTAAAAAAAGTTTTTAGTGTTTTATTTTTGAGAGACAGATAGAGTGTGAGCGGGGGAGAGGCAGAGAGAGAGAGACAGACAGACAGACAGACACGGAATCTGAACCCACCTCCAGGCTCCAAGCTGTCAGCACAGAGTGTGACGCAGGGCCTGAACCCATCAACCGTGAGACCATGACCTGAGCTGAAATTGGACGCTTAACTAAGTGAGCCATCAAGGTGCCCCAGTATTAGCTAGATTTTAATGTTTATGGAAAATTGAAGAGGGCTAGAACATAAATGAAATGCGAGAGTGTTCCACTGCCTGGCTTTCATGCTTCTATATCCAGGTCCCATGTGCTCTTCTCATCTGGGCAGGACTTCGTCCCTGTGAATGCAGAATGCTGGTCTGACCTCTGTGAGTTAACTCAGACCATTTCTTGTCACAGAATACTCCAGTACTCTTTTAACTTGGCTTATAAATTCTACCCATTCTTCTTAAGTCTTTTCTACAAAATTTTTCACCTTTATCACAGCTCTTATCATTTTCTCCATTTCTAAATCCTTTTTTGATAATACCTTATGTATTTTATACAGCACAGTCTAGCCAGTGAATTTGTATTTTATACTCTTATTTCTTATGACATGAGGCTTTTCTTCTGAGGTTGATTGGAAATTTATTTTTCTCATAAATGCTTACAGTGCTAGACAAACAGTAGGTACTCGATTAATTACATTAAGAAACAGACTGGAAGCAAATTGAACAAATGGTGATTGCTTTAAGTGAGGATTCCATGGGTGAATTTTTTTCTTTTATTTTTTCTCAAATTTGTATAATTTTGCTTTATTACTATAAACATTTATAATATAGAAGATAAACATCTATTAGTTTTTTCTTTTTCTGTCATAAGCACTATTTGTTTTAGTAACATTGGACTCAAACATTTATTTAGTGCTTTAATATCTATTACATGTTAATATCTTTTTCTTTTAATAGGAGGAAAGGACAGACGAAGTGGCCTCATTCTGACAATTCCATTATGCCTGGAACAGACAAATATGGATGAGCTGAGTGTCACCTTAGACTACTTACTCAGCATTCCAAGGTGACTCTAAAGGTGTCTTTTCTTAAATCTTGATACATTGTCATTCATTTACTAATGATTCCTTTTATTAAGGTATACATTGCTGTCTTACCCACTTTTATTAGTGAAATTGTAATTAAAAACACTAGAATTAATCATTTCTGATACAACAGCAGATAAAACAATTATATGCTCTTAATGCACTGAATAATGTGATACAGATTTCCAAAATGTATGCACTGTCAGCTTTTAAGGAACACATAGATTGAGCATCTGTATACCATGCAACTCGAGAAAACATAGATAAGTGAATTTAGTAGAAAGTAGTTTTTATTTAAATGGCTATTTCACTATATAGATATAAGACTGTAGGCTTTAATATACTGAGGAAGGCTATTAGGGGTTTAAAAACATTTTTATTTTTAAAAATGCCAGAAATGTTTATTTTAATTGAAGGTCCTTGGATTTTTAATTTTTATATTTCTTGGGTGAAGCCAAAGTAAACTTTTCTTTTTGCTTGAGCCGACCTATCTCTTCAACAACAAAAACAAGCTTCCTCCCCAACTTCCTCTCCCATCTGTGATATTTGAGAGCTGAAGTCTGATTGCATGTTAGAATCATCTGGAGATTTAAAAAAAAAAAAAAAATTCTAATGCCTCGGAGATTCTAATGCTCTCCAGAGATTCTGATCAAATTGCTCATATGAGGTCTGCTCGTCAGATGTTTCAAAAAAGGCCTTTAAACTTCCCAGATAATTCTAATATGCAGTCAGATTTGTAAACCATTGCAATAAATAATGAGAATGAGAGCAGATTTTTTTGTGTGTAAAATACTTCTTTGTTTTGTTTGTTTGTAAAATAGGTGGCAGAGGGAACAAAACTATCTCTTATAAAACACTTTTTAAGGTCCAGATAGTGAATTTTAAATATTTTAGTCAGAGCAAACAGTTCTTTGATTCTTGTTCTGTATTTGCATTATTAACATAATAGGTTATATCATTTTAAACCATCTTGCCAATTGTTAAATATATTTTAAAACAACTGACTTTATTTACACCTCCTTCTAATATTGGTCTGTAATTTAATGATTCTCTTGCTGATTATTTTTTCTGTATTGGAGAAATAGAAGTCTTCAAGTGAAAATTTTTAATTTTTTTTTTTTTTTTACTTTCTGGAAAGGAAAATTATCAAACTTTATAGCATGTTAGTATCGTATAACTTTTCCTAGTCCTTTGAGCTGCTGATTGCTAATATGTATTATTCACTCTTAGAGAACAAACTAGGTAAACTACACTGGCTAGACATATTGCTGACACATTTTGAAAAATGTTCATGATTCATAGATACATGGTCAGGGAACTTAAGGGACCATCTCAACTAACTGCCTTATATAGATGAGAAAATTGAAACTCAGGTTATAGTTCCTTGCCCAGGATCACACAGCTAGTAATAGAGCTGGGACTAGAGTCTACCTTTGCTGACACCAATCCAGAGCTCTTCATATTTCAAATGCATACAGTGCAGTTGTATTTTATGTGAGGTGAGGTTCTGAGGTTGGAATGTAATGCACAGATTACTGACAGTCAAAATTATCCTTGAATAATGTCTAAGGAAGGATTAGAGATTAGAGACATACAAACTGTTTTTCCATGAACACGCTAGGTTTTCCTCCTGTGACACTGGAGGAACGTGTCACTGAGGCTGAGTTCCAGAAGACACATTTGGCTAGTGATTAAGTTTGTGATAAGAAAATGCTTGCCTATGTATGCTAGAATCATGCTCAGCCCAGCAGGATGCTCCTGTTATGAGAGGTACTGGGCAGGTTGAGGCAGGCTGAGGCACCAGCATTTTGACTCACATCTTCTGTCTGTTCACTCTGGATGTGCGAGCATCAAGTACAATGGAGGACAAAAGTAGCCTACACTTTTAAAATTTCTCTCTCTTTTTTTCCTTATGTAAATATATACATAATGCTATTCCACTGTAAATTACCATGCAGGTTCTACGTATCCAGAAATACCTGCCAGCTAATAGAGAAGTTATGAATGAAGCAAGATGAAAGAACTTATTCTAGCTAGGCAGAATAGATACTTGGAAACTTTATTTGTGAAAATTGTTTTGCTAAATTTTGGCCTTCTCAAGTATTTGTGAAAACTGAGTTGTTAACTTTCAGTGTTCTTAGAACAAACACCTATAACTTCGGTGTTTAAAAAGAGTTTGTAACTCTTTATCAGTACTTGCTATTTCCTTAGAGAACTAGAGTGTTTTTGAGCCCTTCATTGCAAATCTGGAGATCAGTTTATTAGGTGCAATCTTAAAAACTGATTTTTCTCCTTCAGAATGTCTGCCATTTAAAACTGCTTTTACTTTATTTTTTAAATATTTTTTTGTTTCTTTTGAGAGAGAGAGAATGAGAGATTGCATGCGTGTGTGAGTGGGGTAAAGGCAGGAGAGAGAGGGAGAGAATGAAAGCCCCAATGTGGGGCTTGAACTCATGAACCTTGAGATCATGATCTCAGCCAAAGGCACATGCTTAACTGAGCCACTCAGGTGCCCCTCAGAACTACTTTTAAATTGCAATCCACCCAGCATTTTGTTATGAAAAATTTCAAATATATAAGAAAGTTTAAAGAATTGTACAGTAAACACCATTATGCCCATCAGTTAGAAGTCTCCAGATTGGACTTGATCACATATCTACTTATTTACCCATCCATCTTTCCATCTCAGAACTATTTTTAAGTTTACCCTATCAGATTGTGCTTAGCGTGTATCTAGAAAGTTGTCCTTCTTATTTATTTATTTTTTAAATATAGTTTATTGTCAAGTTGGTTTCCGTATAACACCCAGTTCTCATCCCAACAAGTGCCCTCCTCCAGGCCCATTACCTGGAAGTTGTCCTTTTTTAGTAGTATGTCTTAATTTGTTGTAGATTGTTTTTTCCCACATATAAATTAATCATATCTATCTTTCTTTGATTTTTTTATAAAGGGGCCATGCATTTTTATTTTGCAAGGGGGCTTGTGTATTATTATTATTTTTTAAATGTTTTATTTATTTTTGAGAGAGTGTGAGTGGGGGAGTTGCAGAGAGAGACGGGGAGAGAGGATCTAAAGTAGGCTCTGCACTAATAGAGAGCCTGATGTGGGGCTCAAACTCAACGAATCGTGAGATTGTGACCTGGGCTGAGGTTGGAAACTCAACTGACTGTGCCACCCACATGCCCTGAAAATTTTTTTAAATTTTTTAAATATTTATTTTTGAGAGAGATAAAGAGCATGAATGGGGGAGGGGCAAAGAGAGAGGGAGATACAGAATCCAAAGCTGGGTCCAGGCTCTGAACTAGCAGCACAGAGCCTGACCTGGGCTCAAACCTACAAACTGTGATATCATGACCTGAGCCAAAGTCAGATGCTTAACCAACTGAACCACCCAGGTGCCCCTGAAATTCTTTTTTTTTTTAATGTTTATTTTTGAGAGAGAGAGAGAGAGAGAGAGAGAGGAGGAGGAGGGACAGAGAGAGAGGGGATCTGAAGCAGGCAGGCTGTGCTGATAGTGGCAAGCCCCATGTGGAGCTTGAACTCATGAACTGAGATCATTACCTGAGCTGAAGTCGGATGCTTAATGGACTAAGCTGCCCAGGTGCTGCTTCTTTGTTTGATTTATTTTAGCATAATAAATCTCTTTTCTCCACATCTTTGTCAACACTTGTTATTTCTTCTCATTTTGATACTAGCCATTCTTACTATTGTGAGGTGATACTCTGTGTGGTTTTGATTTGCATTTCCCTAATAATTACTGATACTGAGCATTTTTTCATGTGTGTGTTTGTCATCTGTATGTCTTCTTTGGAAAAATGTCTGTTTAGGTCTTCTGCCTATTTTTTAATCATACTACGTGGTTTTTCTTGGTGTTGAGTTGTGTAAGTTCTTTATATATTGTAGATATTAACCCCTTATTGGATATATCAAATTGGATATTGCAAATATCTTCTTCCATTCAGTAGTTTGTCTTTTTGTTTTGTTGATGGTTTCTTTGTTGTGCAGAAGCTTTTTATTTTGGTGTAGTCCTAATAGTCTATTTTTGCTTTTGTTTCCCTTGCCTCAGGAGACATATCCATAAATATGTTGCTAAAGCCTGTGTCTGAGAGATTACTGTGTATATTTTCTTTTAAGATTTTTATGGTTTGTATTCTGACTTTAATGTCTTAAATCCATTTTGACTTTACTTTTGAAGAAAGTGGTCCAGGTTTGTTCTTTCGCTTGTAGTTCCCCAGCTTTCTCAACACCATTTACTGAAAAGACTATCTTTTCCTCATTGTATGTATAGTCTTGCCTCCTTTGTCAGAGATTAATTAACCATACAAGTGTGGATTTATTTCTGAGGTCTCTATTCTGTACCGTTGATCTCTGTGTCTCTTTTTGTGCCAGTGCCATAGTGTTTTGATTATTATAGCTTTGTATAGTACATCTTGAAATCTGCGATTGTGATACCTCCAGCTTTGTTATTATTTCTCAAGATTGCTTTCGCTGTTCAAGGTCTTTTGTGGTTTCATATAAACTTCAGGATTATTTGTTCTAGTTCTGTGAAAAATAGGGATTGTGTTCAATCTGTAGATTGCTTTGGGTAGTATGGGCATTTTAACAATATTAATTCTTCCAGTCTATGACCATTGTATATCTTTCCACTTGTTTGTGTTGTATTCAGTTTCTTTCATCGTCTCTTATAGTTTTTAGACTATAGATCTTTCATCTACTTAGTTAAAGTTATTCCTAGGTGTTTTTATTCTTTTTGGTACAATTGTAAATGAGATTGTTTTCTTAATTTCTCTTTCTGCTCCGTATTAGTGTTAGAAATGCAACAGATTTCTGTATATTAATTTTGTATTCTACAACATTACTGTTTCATTTTTTACTTCTAATAGTTTTTTGGTGGCATCTTTAGAGTTTTCTATATATAATACCATGTCATCTTAAAATAATGACAATTTTACTTCTTCCTTAGCAATATGGATGCCTTTTATTTCTTATTTTTTGGCTGCTGCAATTAGGACTTCTAGTACTATGCTGAATAAAAGTTGTGAGAGTGGACATCTTTGTCTTGCTCTTCATCTTACAGGAAACACTTTCAGTTTTTTCACCATTGAGGATGATGTTAGCTGTGGGTTTTTCACATATGGCCTTTATTATATTGAGGTATGTTCCCTCTAAACCCGCTTTGTTGAAAGTGTTTATCATGAACAGATGTTGTGTTTTGTCAGATTCTTTTTCTGCATCTATTGACATAATCATGTGGTTTTTATCCTTTCACTTGTTAATGTCATGTATCACATTGATTGATTTGCAAATATCAATCCTTGCATCCATGGAATAAATCTCACTTGATTGTGATGAATGATCCTTTTAAGGTATTATTAAATGTGCTTTGCTGAAATTTGTTGATAATTTTGCATTCATCTTCATCAAGTATATTGGCCTGTATTTTTCTTTTTTTGTATTGTCTTTGGTTTTAGAAGCAGGATAACATTGACCTTATAGAGTGAATTTGGAAGTTTTCCTTCGTCTTCTATATTTTGGAATAGTTAGATAAGAATAGGTTATTGACTCTTCTTTAAATGTTTGGTAGTATTTACCTGTGAAGCCATCTTGTCCTGGACTTTTGTTTGTTGGAAGTTTTTTGATTGCCAGTTCAGTTTTGTTACTAGTAATCAGTTTGCTCAAGTTTTCTATTTCTTCCTGATGCAGTCTTAGAAGATTGTTTCTGGAAGTTGATCCATTTCATCTAGGTGGTTTAATTTGTTGGCATATAATTTTTTTTATAGCATTCTCCACAACTCTTCATTTTTCTGTGGTATCAGTTGTTATTTCTCCTCCTTTGTCCTTTCAGATTTTATTAGTTCTCTTTTTTTGTTGATGAGTCTGGCTAACAGTTTATTACTTTGGTTTATCTTTTCAAAGAATCAGTTCTTGGTTTCATTGACTCTAATTTAAAAAAAAATTTTTTTAATGTTTTATTTCTGAGAGAGACAGCATGAGAAGGGGAGGGTCAGCGAGAGAGGGAGACACAGAATCTGAAACAGTCTCCAGACTCAGAGCTAGCTGTCAGCACAGAGCCCGACGCAAGGCTCGAATCCACGGACCGTGAGATCATGACCTGAGCCAAAGTCAGCCGCCCAACCGACTGAGTCACCCAGGCGCCCCTTTCTAAATTTTTTTAAGTCTCTGTTTTGTCTCCATTCTCATCTTTATCATTCCTTTCCTTCAAGTTTTTTTTTTTTTTTTAAGTTTATTTATTTAGAGGGAGAGTGAGTGTACCCATGAGCATCAGAGAGACCAGAGAGAGAGAATCCAAGCAGGCTTGGTGCTGACAGCACAGATGGAGCTCAGTCCCACGAACTGTGATATCATGACATAACTGAAATCAGCAGTCAGACGCTTAAGCGACTGAGTCACCCAGGCACCCCGTGCTTCTTTTTTATAATTCCTTTCGGTCCAAGATTAGTTTATTTGAGATTTTTTATGTCTCTTCAGGTAGGTTTGTATCACTGTAAATTTCCCTCTTAGAACTGCTTTTGCTACATCCCAAAGATTTTGTGCTTTTGTGTTTTCATTTTTGTCTTAATGTATTTTTTTCATTTTCTCTGATTTCTTTATCGACTCATTGGTTGTTTAGTAGCATGTTTACCTTCCATGTGTTTGTGTTTTTTCTAGTTTTTTTTTTTCCTTGTAATTGCTTTCTAGTTTCATACTGTTGTGGTAGAATAAGATGCTTGATTTTATTTCAGTCTTCCTCTTCCTAAATTTATTGAGACTTGTTTTGTTAGCTAACATGTGATTTATTCTGGAGAATGTTCTGTGTTCATTTGAAAAAAATGTGTATTCTGTTGTTTTTGGATGGAATGTTCTGTATTTATTTTTTTAATTTACATCCAAGGTAGTTAGCATATCGTGCAACAATGATTTCAGGAGTAGATTCCTTAATGCCCCTTACCCATTTAGCCCAGCCACCCTCCCAGTACCCCTCAAGCAACCCTCTGTTCTCTATATTTAAGAGTCTCTTATGTTTTGTCCCTCTCCCTATTTTTTCATTAATTTTTCTTTCCTTCCCTTATGTTCATCTATTTTGTATCTTAAAGTCCTCATATGAGTAAAGTCATATGATACTTGTCTTTCGGACTAATTTCACTTAGCATAATACTGTCTAGTTCCATCCATGTAGTTGCAAATGGCAAGATTTCATTATTTTTGATTGCCGAGTAATACTTCATTGTATATATATACCACATCTCCTTTATCCATTCATCCATCAATGGACATTTGGGCTCTTTTCATACTTTGGCTATTGTCAGTAGTACTGCTACAAACGTTGGGGTGCATGTGCCCATTTGAAACAGCATATCTGTGTCCCTTGGGTAATACCTAGTAGTGAAACTGCTGGGTCATAGGGTAGTTCTATTTTTAATTTTTTGAGGAACCTCCATATTGTTTTCCACAATGGCTGCATTCCCACGAGCAGTGCAAAAGAGATCCTCCTCCACTTCCTTGCCAACATCTATTGTTGCCTAAGTTGTTAATGATAGCCATGCTGACAGATGTGAGGTGGTATCTCACCGTGGTTTTGATTTGTATTTCCCTGATGATGAGTGATGTTGAGCATCACTCAACATGAGAGATGTTGAGTCGGTTGGCTATCTGGATGTTTTCTTTGGACAAGTGTCTATTCATGTCTTGCCCATTTCTTCACTGGATTATTTGTTTTTTGGGTATTGAGCTTGATAAGTTTTTTATAGATTTTGGATACTAACCTTTTATCTGTTACATTGTTTGCAAATATCTTCTCCCATTTCATTGGTTGCCTTTTAATTTTGTTGATTGTTTCCTTCTCTGTGCAGAAGCTTTTTATTTTGATGAGGTCCAAATAGTTCATGGTTGCTTTTGTTTCCCTTGCCTCCGGAGACATGTCTAGTAAGAAGTTGCTGCGGCCAAGGTCAAAGAGGCTGTTGCCTCCTTTCTCCTTGAGGATTGTGATGGCTTCCTGTCTTACATTTAGGTCTTTCATCCATTTTGAGTTTACTTTTGTGTATGGTGGAAGAAAGTGATCCAGGTTCATTTTTCTGCATGTCGCTGTCCATTTTTCCCAGCACCTCTTGCTGAAGAGATTGTCTTTATTCCATTGAATGTTCTTTCCTGCTTTGTCAAAGATTAGTTGGCTCTATGTTTTTGGGTCCATTTCTAGATTCTCTGTTCTGTGTTTTTGATCTGAGTGTCTGGTCTTGTGCCAGTATTACTGTCTTGATGATTACAGCTTTGTAATACAGCTTTAAGTCTGGGATTGTGATGCCTCCTACTTTGGTTTTCTTTTTCAAGATTGCTTTGACTATTTGGGATCTTTCCTGGTTCCATACAAATTTTAGGATTGTTTGTTCTAGCTCTGTGAAGAATGCTATTTTGATAGATACTGCATTGGATATGTAGATTGCTTTGGGTACTATTGACATTTTAACAGTATTTGTTCTTCCTATCCAGAAGCATGGAATAGTTTTCCATTTTTTTGTGTCTTCTTTAATTTCTTTCATTAGCTTTCTGTAGCTTTGAGTGTGTAGACTTTTCACCTCTTTGGCTAGATTTATTCCTAGGTGTTTTATGGTTTTTGGTGCAATTTTAAATGGGGTGGATTCCTTGATTTCTCTTTCTGTTGCTTCACTATTGGTGTATAGGAATGCAACCAATTTCTGTGCATAGATTTTATATTCTGCCACTTTGCTGAATTCATGGATCAGTTCTAGCAGTTTTTGGTGGAATCTTTAGGGTTTTGCATATAGAGTATCTGTGAAGAGTGAAAGTTGGGCTTCCTCCTGGCCAATTTGGATGCCTTTTATTTATTTGTGTTGTCTAATTGCTGAGGCTGTGATTTACAATACTATATTATTGAATAATAGTGATGAGAGTGGACATCCCTGTCTTGTTCCTGACCTTAGGGGGCAAGCTTTCAGTTTTTCCCCATTGAGGACATTAGCTGTGAACTTTTTTCTTTTCAGAATTTTCTTCTAGTTATGGGCTTTTGTTTTCACTTGAATACCCTTTAACATTTCTTGTAAAACTGTTTTGGTGGTGATGATTTCCTTTAACTTTTGTTTATCTGGGAAACCCATTATTTTTCAATTCCAAATGATAATATTGGTAGGGTATTCTTGATTGTAGGTTTTTTCCTTTCAGTACTTGGAATATATTATGCCACTCTTTTCTGAACTGTATAACTACTAGTATTGTATAGGTTATAGATTCTATATGTTCAGAATAAAAAGAAAAATCTATGGATATTTTTCTTCAAAGAAAATCTTAGTGAGAAGCAGAATTTATAAACAGAAATGAGGTCCACAGCCATTTCTGCTCATCTTTACTGTCTCTTTTCAGACTTCACTCCCACTGCAGGGCCCCCTTCCTCACTTTTAAGGAGACTTCTTGGAGCTTATAGGACTCTGCAGAGCAATTAGAAGATAATTGGATATGAGTCTTAACACCCTTAGTTGATCATTGATATATTTTCTTAGACTTTGGAAAACTCAGTACAGTCTGTGAGAGTGTGAGATGGATTTCCTCTTTTTATTTTTTTTAAATGGAACTTACTCCCAAGAAAGTCTGAGCCAGTGCCTTCCATTTTCGTCTTTAACAAATGTATTTTTAGTAGATTGGGGTATAATTGTATTGTCCTTCGGGTTACTCCACAGCACTGTGGTTAAGTTCTTTGAATATGCTTTATGCTCTTGATGAGTGTTTTTTTTTTTTAAATAATTATCTCACTTATTTAACATATCTGTATTGAAAATTTATAATGTGCCATTTTAAAATATGACTTCTAAGCTAGTATTTCCTTTCTTTGCCGTGTAGTTTTTATTTTTCTGTCCTTTTTGTTCCCTTTACATATGGTTAAGTTTTCATCACGGGATGGCTAAGTTGTCAAGCTAGACTAGTACAGTAGCCCCTTTCTCTGTCCTCGGTCTCTTCCTACTTTGCAGGCAAAACCAAGATTGATTTCACTAAACAACAGTTGTGTCATCTCTGTCAGTTTTCTATGACCTCTTTTTTTCTTCACAGTGAATTCAACTCAGTAGCCATTTAGTTTGCTGATACCACTGCAGACATTGTACATGGTGCATTGTGAGGCAGGAAAGACAGGTCTTTGCTCTCGAGGGCAGTCTTTCAGTCTTCTGTGCCACAGCCTTGTATGATTTGACTCACCTTTTCAGTGAATATTTCTTGAGCACTTATTATGTAAGGCACTTAGTTTTAGTACTTATATTAACTCAGTTTTCAAAATAATGAAAAGGTAGATTGTGTTTCTATTTCATAGATGAAAAAATGAGGGCAGAGAAATTAAGAAACTTTCTCAAATTAATATATCTTTGCTCATAGTCTTTATGCTCAGTGTCTGTCCTTCACATTAAGTTTTATTAGCTCCTCTATGTAGATCCTTCCCAGATTCTGTGTTATCCACATTTACAGCGCTCACTGTTTCTGACTCTGCAGGAGTTTAACCATAATGTGTTTGATGACTCGTGAATTTTTATTTATTTTTATATTTATTATTTGCCTTGATTTTTTTTAATTTTCAAAAGCATACGTTGTTTCCTTAGTAACTTTAAATAATGTCTATGAGTATAAAGTAGACGCTAACTGAAATACCCTTCTCCTTATTCTTTTGTCTTTCTAAATGATTCTGAGCTCTTTGAGGGGAGAGACTGACTATATCTTATATGTAGTACCTCATCCATGGTTGGTGGTCAGTATGGCTTATGGATATGGGTTTCTACTTTCTATTTGATTTTACTGCTTCAGTTTCTCAGAGCTTTGTGTACTCAAATGTGGGCTGACTAGACCTAGTAACTGACCATTCTCAGAACATCTTATATTTTGTTGGAAAATCAGATAAACGTACTGAAGTTGCCAGCTCGTTAGAAACTGTTTTGATGGACAAGAAGTTTGTCTAGGCTGGTATTGCTTTCCTTTTTAGACTTTAAATTCAGAATGGACCTAACCCGAGGATTTGCTTATGGATGATGACTGGAAAGCATATATGAAAAGAATATCTTAGATTTCAGGAAATAATAGATAATGTTAAGTCATTTAATTCTTTTAACAAACTTACAAGATGAGTGCAGTCATCATTACCCCCATCTTACGTGTGAGGGATCTGAGTCATAGAAAGAGTAGGAAGTTGAGGTGTCTTGACCAAGAGCATGTGGTAAACCAAGGGAAATTTGAACCTGGTGGTCTGACCACTAGCTTGTGTTACTGATTATTGCTCTGCAGCTGCCTCTGCTATCATCACAGTGCCATATTTATTGGTAACTTTTAGTATTTATTCACATTTAACCTGGATCTGTCACAGCTAAAGACCAACATATGAAATAACCCTGGTGAATATGGTATTATAAGAGACACATCGAAGACGTTTTTATTTAGCATTTCCTTTCAACCGTATGTTCAGTGTATACAGTATACAGGCATACCTTGAAGATAACTGTGGGTTCAGCTCTAGACCACTGCAGTGAAGCCAGTGTCACAGGAAAGCCACATCTGCGATTGCTTCCTCCATTCAAGTTTTGAAGCCTTGAAATCATCCATGAGAGTTGGAATTACCTTCTTCCAAACTTCTGTTATTGTCGATATTTTGACCTCTTCCCACGAATCATGAATGTTTTTAATGGCATTTAGAATGGTGAATCCTTTCCAGAAGGTTTTCAGTTTACTTTGCCCAGATCCATCAGAGGAATCACTGTCTTTGACAATTATAGATTTATGAAATATTCTCAAATAATAAAGACTTGAAAGTCAAAGTTGCTCCTTGGTCCATGGGCTGTGGAATGGATATTGTGTTAGCAGGTATGAAAACGGCATTAGTCTCATTGTTCATCTCCATTAGATCTCTTGGGTGAACAGGTGCATTGTCAGTAAGTAGTAGTAGTTTAAAAGGTATCAATTTTTTTGAGCAGTAGGTTTCTACAGGGGGCTTCTTAAATCCCTTCAGTATACCATGTTGTGAACAGATGTGTTTTCATCCAGGGTTTGTTGTTTTGTTTACAGAGTACAGGCAGAGTAGATTTAGCATAATTCTTAGGGCCCTAGGATTTTCAGAATGTTAAGTGAGCATTGGCTTCACTTTGCTCACCAGCTGCGTCAGCTCCTGACAAGACAGTTTGCCTGTCCTTCGACATTTTGAAGTCACCTGTTAATTTCTCCTCTGTAGCTGTGAAAGTCCTAGATGGCATTTTCTAAAGACGCTGTTCTAATAGAAGGCTGTTCTGTCTACATTGAAAATCTGCTGTAGAGTAAGCCACCTTCGTTAATGATCCTAGCCAGATCTTCTGGAGAACTTACCGCAGCTTCTGTAGCAGCACTTGCTGCTTTACCTTGCAATTTTACATTCTGAAGATGGCTTCCTTTCCTAAACCTCACAGATCAAACTCTGCTAATTTCAGACTTTTGTCCTGCAGCTTCCTCACCTCTCAGCCTCCATAGTACTGTCTAGATTGAGTCTTGGTTTAAGGGAATGTTGTGGGTGCTTTGATAGACCACTGAAACTTTCTCCAAAGAATGTTTTGCTTTCTTACAATTCATTTGTTCACAGGAGTAGCACTTTTAATTACCTTCAGTATATTTTTCCTTTGCATTTACAACTTGGCTGACTGGTGCGAGAGACCTAGCTTTTAGCCTTTGTCAGTTTTCTTACCTGACAAGCTTAGTCATTTTTAGCTTTCGATTCAGAGTAAAGATGTAGGACTCTTCCTTTGATTTGAATACTTAGAGAGGCTGCTGAGAGGTTATTAATTGGTCTAATTTCAATATTACTGTGTCTCAGGAACTAGAGAGGCCCAAGGAGAGGGAGAAGCAGGGGAACAACTGGCAGGTAGAGCAGTCAGAACACACACAACACTTATTAAGTTCTCCACTGTATATGGGTGTGGTTTGTGGTACCCCAAAACAACTACAGTAGGAACATCGGAGATCACACATCACCGTAACAGATATGTATAATTTGGAGTTTGAAATATTTCAAGAATTGGGATGCCTGAGTGTCTCAGTCAGGTAAGTGTCCGACTCTTGATCTTGGCTCAGGTCATGATCCCATGGTTCATGAGATTGAGCCCCACATTGGGCTCAGCACTCACAACATGGAGCCTGCTTTGGAGTCTCTCTCTCCCTCTTTCTCCACCCCTCTCCTGCTTGCACTCTCTCTCAAAAATAAGTAAAAATTTTAAAAACTACTATGAGAATTACTAAAATATGACCAGAGACATTAAGTGAGCAAATACAGTTAGAAAAATGGTGCCTTTAGAATTGCTGGACCAGGGTTGCCACACAGACCTTCAATTTGTAAAAAGACAGTGTCTGTGAAGTGCAGTAAAGCAAAGTACAATAAAATAAGGTATACCTGTATTTGAAATCAGTATTTTCTAACTTACAGCTTAGGAACTTGTTGATCATCCAAATATAGAATCGTGGTACATCATCTGGGTTAGAAAGTACCTTAATCATCTTCCCCACTCTTAAATCCTCTTTATAGAAATGCTGCCAAGTGCTTGCCCAGCTTAATCTTGATCAGATTAGATTTCTATCGATTCTGTAGTGATTTAAAATCTATAGACATTACCTTTGCATTTTCTTTAGTTTTAGTTTTTTTAAACTCAAACTTGGGTCTTAAGTCAGTTCTTCAAAATTATAGACAAACTCATTTATGTTACAGAACAAACATCAGAACTCAAAGGTTTAATGGCTTGCCTAAAAATTACAGTTGTTAAGATCATAAGTCTCTGGTCACTCAGTAAATAAGACACTACAATGAGTTCCTCATTGTTCTAGGTGCTGAGGAAATGGGTGAACAGAGGAGACTCAGTCCCTCCCCTTATGGGCCTTATACCTAATGACCAAATGAATATTACCAATAAACACACAATATATTGGATGTTTGTGAATGCTATAAAGACAAAACATGGAAAGAGTTAAAAAAAAAAAAAGGGGGGGGGGTGGCAGTGTTTTACAAAATGATAAGATAATGTTTTACCAGAGCTGATGGAAGTGAGGGGCAAGCAACACAGATATCTGATGGAAGAGCATTTAGGAGAGCAATTAGTGCAAAGGCCCTGAGGTGAAAGAAGGCTTGTGGGATCAGCAAGGAGGTAGTGTAGTGTGGTGGAAGCAGTTTGAAAGAGGGACAGAGTTCTAGAACAGTGGCCAGAGAGAGTCTAGAAACAGATGATAAAGGACCTTGTAGACCATGGTAAAGGCCTTAGTTCTGAAGAAGGAAAGCCATTGTTGCTTTCTGACTAGGGAGTGATATGATTTACACCCTCTAATATTTTTAAAGGGTGTCTATATTTAAAGCACTGTGCTGAAACCACCCAGGGTATCAGTCAGATAATATCCTTGCTTTCTGGAAGCATGTTATCTAATGAGCAAAAATTATAAACAAGGAGTTATAATAAAAACATAAGTGAAATTAGTTGCTATTATTTAAGCATAAACAGAGCTCTCTGAGTGGAAGAGGAGGAACCCTTGGTTTTAATTAAAGAACTTAGTGAAGAGTTACGGTGTACTGAACCACAGAAATCCACTGACAGTCTGTTTCTAGTCAAAGTGAGTGAGCTTCATAAGGAGTCTCTCCTCTTTTAATAGTTGTTTTAACTTAGCTACCTCACCCTTGAAAGGCTCAAATGGAGGAGGAACAAGGAGACAGTTTTAATAGATTGTTTTTGTTATTGTTCTTTAGATGTAATTATAAACATATTAAAAGAAGTATAGAAATTTATTAATATTAGCACTGCAGCTCCTCCAACATACCCTTTATAAAGCAGAACATGCTTCTAAATTTAATAGGTTAAAAAAGAATTGAAACTATTGCTCCATATGTAGGAATGTAAAAACAAAACAAAACCCCACAATCTGTTCCCGTACTTGAAGTATCACTGGTCTTGGAATTTTCAAATAGTATCTTTCAATTGTATTTTCATTATCTTAGTAAAATGTGAAGAAAATTATGATTAAGAGTGTTTTTAAGTACCCCCAAAGATAAATTTAGAGTACTTTTATGCCCTTAAGATTACTGCAGATGGTATTTTCAACCTTCCTTCCTTTCTTTGTTTTAATATACAGATTAACTTAGAGTGTACTTTGAAATATAAATGTGTTATTTACATAAAATTTCTTTAACAAAATGGCTGTGTAACCTGTATCTCTGAGATGCAGATGCTAATTGAAAAGAAAGTGCCAGTGCCAAATTATGAGGATGGCATACTTATCTTGTCTCTAGTACCAATGAGGGATGGCCTTCCACTGAATGACTCTGTGTGTCTTACCTCCTGCTCCTGCACATTTCTAGAATGCATTGTCAGAGACTCTCAGTTGGTTTTACTTCTCTGAAGACTACTCAACAGCCAGCTACCTGACCTAGGTTTAACTCTCTCGGTCTTGTACCCTACCTAAGTTAAAGAGATCTTCCTAGATGTCTTGTTGGTGGGCAACTCCAGGAATTTTGTCCTTACCTGATCCTACATCTAGCATTAGATAACAGATTTGCTTCCCTCAGCAAGTCTTTATATGCTATTGCTAATCCAAAGTGATCATTGTATTGCCTCACAATTTTTTCTCCCAGAGAATACTTAATGAATCCTTTATTTTAAAATGCAAAATTGAAGGGGTGCCTGGGTGGCTCAGTCAGTTAAGTGTCCGATTTCAGCTCACGTCATGATCTCGCCGTTCATGGGTTCGAGCCCTGCATCGGGCTCTGTGCCGAACAGCCAGCTCAGAGCTTGGAGCCTGTTTCAGATTCTGTGTCTCCCTCTCTCTCTGACCCTCCCCTGCTCACGCTCTCTTTCTCTGTCTCTCTCTCTTAGAAATAAATAAAACATTAAAAAAATTACAATTTAAAATTAAAATGCAAAATTGAAAAATGGAGTAACCATTTTTTAAATGGAGATATAGTTCATGTACCTTAAACATCACCCTTTTAAAGCGTACAATTTATTGGTTTTCGGTATATTGACAAGGTTGTGTGACCATCATGCACCCTTATTCTTTGGCCCAAAAAGAAATGCTGTCTCCACTAGCATTCAATCCCCAGTCTCCTCCTAGCCCTTGGTAGCTCTTAATCTGATTTCTGTCTCTGTGGATTGTTTATTCTGGAAGTTTCATGTAAACGGAATCATATAATATGTGGGCTTTTGTGTCTGGGTTCTTTCACTTAGCATAATGTTTTCAAGGTTAATCTATGTTGTAGTATGTACCAGTACTTTATTCCTTTATACGTTGAACAATATCCATTGTATAGATCACCGCATTTTGTTTTCCTGTTTGTCATTGATGGATATTTGAGTTTCTACTCAATATGTTTCTGCTTTTGGTTTAGGAATTATGCTGCTGTGAACATTTGTGTACAAATTTTTTATATGGACATTTTTTTCAGTTTGCCTCATCTTCTGAGTAGTTCTCTGTTTTCTTTGGAAACAGTTTCTCTCTCTGCCTACAGAAGCCCTTGTTCTTATAAACCTTTAGCAATACCATCCTCATTCTTGTAACCTTATTGTTTCTCAGTAGAATTAGACCTTACTTCTCCAAGAACCCTCTTGAGGCTAATGTGAATAGTTGGATGAAGTGAGGCAGGATTAGTAAAATCTCCTAGATTGTTGGATTTAAGTTTTAGGGAACGGTCTGCTGGTTATTTTTCCTATAATGTATGCAATTGATAGGATTTTGAGTGTGGAGAGGTTTCATTACCAAATCCTTGCTCTGCCAAGTAAAGCTGCAGTTTCTTCTATCGTATTGGAAGGAGAGCAGTTGAGATCCTTGCACTGAATTGGTTTTATATATTAATAATAATAATAATAATAATAAAAGCAGTAATATAGTTTGGTCTGTAGGATGGATTTTTTTTTTACATCGTTGCATTTTCCTAGGGCAGGCTTCTGGGAAGTGTTTAGTTAATATGTGAATAACGGAATATAATATATAGCTGTAACACATTCCAACACTGAAGATCCTTATTTTGCTGGTCAGGTAACTGAGAATGCAGAGGGTGGGGGTGTTGTATGTTCATATATGGAATATTCAGTCTTTGAATTACTATGTAGACCAAATTCTACCTCCTCTCCTTAAATTTCCCCAAAAGAACACCAGGGAATCCATTTCCATTGGTTAATCATAGCTTTATTTTCTACTTATTTTAACCTTATACTTCTGGCAGGAAGGAGAGGTAAGAAGTCTATAAGCACTTGGCAGTCACTGATTACCTGCTTCATTGTGATCCCATTTTACAGGTGAAGGAAGTGAAAGTCTCTTGAGATTATTTGAATATTGCTTTGATTTCTTCTTTTTTTTAGGACTTTGACTTTCTGTACTTTGAAAGTAATTTTCTTGCCAGATTAGTTTGTAAATTGTCAATATTTCCTAAAATGAAAAATGTAAATTGCTTGAGAAAATTGAAAGGATACTCAATCATTTTATTAAGGACAGTGTAAACCAGACCAAGTGAGGTTATTGGTACTCCATATGTGATTAAGCTATACACTTTAGTATTATAAAGAATAAAATATGAAGCCTCTTTTAATACGTTGCCATTTTTTTTGTTGTTGTTGTTTCAGTGAAAAGTGTAAGGCTAGAGGATTTACCGTGATTGTGGATGGCAGAAAATCACAGTGGAATGTGGTGAAAACAGTAGTCTTAATGCTACAGGTAATTTTATTTTTGACTATCAGGAAATGGTTTTGTTTTATAGTAACAGATAAAGTGATAATGGAAATGGATTTCATTTATTGGACTGTGCCCAGACTTCTCAGCAGTGACTGAGTTCTGAAATGCACACTATTGTATTTTTAAAATTGAATTTTTAGAGGTTTGACTTTGGGTAGTAAAATAAATTTCAGACCGAAAGGTTTGAAAATGATAAAAAATATTATGTCATGTTTAAGAAATTTAATAAGTAAGCCAATGAGTCTAAAAGTGTGTGATGTTGTCGGACTTAACTGGGAGCTTTTGCGGCTGTGATATCTACATTATCCCCTGTCTACTCCATTCTGATCCTGTAGGTGGAGAGCAGGATTTGGGTAAGTCTCGTCTGAAAAAGCTTCTATGTGGTTCTGAGCAATCTTTTCCATTTCGTTCCCTTTCCTCCAAAAAGCACCCGGACTCATGATAGTCCTATTATTTATTTCTAATCCAGAAGAAATATATTTGACAGCTGTGTCCTTGAGGACTTTAGCAGCCTGCAAACTAGCATTTAATAAATAGCTGCAGTTACAGAGTCTATGGTCTGAGCCTAGTCTTTGTTTTTTTTTTTTTTTGTTCTCATTGAACGTTTTCATGATCCTTTGCATGTACTAGATACCTAGTAAACATTTGTTGCTTTATTATAAGGGTATTGGGGATGTTGTGATCTGAAATGGAAAAATAAAACTTTCGAATGATTGAAAGGCAGATAGCTCACAAATATCTGGATTTCCATAGAAGGGTTTCCGGAGAATATAGAAATTAAGTGAGTTAAATAAAAGAAATTATCTAATTTAGATGAAAGAAAGTGAAAAGGGCATTCCTGGCAGGGACACTGACTTAGTGACAGCTCAGAAATGAAGCAAATATAATGAAGAGAGTTGATGGTAGGTCAGTTTGAGGAAAATAGAAGTTGGCAGTTACATGGGATAGTGAACATTCAGTTAGGTAAATGTTAGTGATACTGAAAGATCAAGAATTTTAAATGAATTGGGAAATAATTAGCTGCTTTTGGGTTCTGTGGAAAGGAAGATAATGTAAAATTTTAAACGATAACTAAGGAGAATGATCTTTTTATATATATATATGTTTATTTATTTTGAGAGAAAGCATGTAGGCAGAGGCAGGGAGGGGCAGAAAGAAAGGGAAAGAGAATCCCAAGCGGGCTCAGCGCTATCAGTGCAGAGCCTGCTGTGGGGCTCCATTCCATGAACTGTGAGATCATGACCTGAGCCAAAATCAAGAGTCAGATGCTCAGCTGACTGGGCCACCCAGGTGCCCCATGGAGAATGATTGTTAGTATTTTATTTTTTATTTGGGACTATTAGGAAAAAAGGGATTTGAGGGATGAGGACTAGTAATTTTAGTGCTTCATGTGGTTCAGTACTGTACTAAGTTTTGTATATAAATTATGTCATTTAATTTTATCCTTAGAACCTTGGGAGGCAGGTTCTGTTATCCCAAAAGGTCAACTGAGACTCAAAGATTTTAAATAACTTAGCCAGGTTCTTATAATGAACCTGGGAAAGAGCCATGGTTGAAACTTAACATGGCCTAATCCCTAAGTCTTGGTTTTATCCTTTACAAAGTGTCTGTTTACCAGTGGGATGTATTGGAGGTGGTTCCCAAATAAGATACCCATTACCTCATTCTTAAATGTGTGGCCTCAACCTTCATTATTAGAATTACTCCTTTGAGTTGTAGCCTCCAGAGGATTAGTTTTTAAGGGAGCACAGATTGATATCCCATAACTTTTTCTGTCAGATATGTTCTGAGCACTCTTATATCCCAGCCATGAAGATGAACTCTTCTCAGTAAAAGTTGTTAAAATAACTATTAGGTGAGAAATCCATTAATTACAACCTTGTGTTCTTCCTTTCATCTGTCACTCAACTGTGTCCCAGATGACCTATTTGGGACTTGCTGTTTGAACTGGATTTTGATCATTGGCAGTTTTGAAGAACGATCAGTGGATGATTTAATACCCTCTTGCGATTTCTTTTCTGATAGGTATTTTAACAACCTTTGGATTTATTAGTAGTTAACATTTTCAGAAATTGTAATGGCCTTTTGTTTACTCCTAATCAAACAGTTTTCTACATACAAAATCATTTATTGCTTGTATTTCAAAAGGAACTAGTACCAGTTGTTTGGGATCCCAGAGCTTAGTGTTGGCTTTGCAACTAATATTCTCTGAAATAAGTTTGGTTTCTCTTGTTTCTCACAACTTTAATATTCAGTGATTTTGAATAATAGTTTTCCAAAAGTCAGTATATAAATAAACCTCAGCCTACCCTAAATTTCCCAGCCTCTATGATAACTTTGATACTGTTGAATTTACTTAACCAATCCATAGTCCAGTCATTGCAGGGGGCACTGGATTTGTGACGTACCCAGTAGTATGTTTAAATGGAAAGATTTCTATTTTCTCCTTAATAATAATTGATTATAACCACAGTTCATTATTATTGTTACTCAGTTGTGCCATTTATGGTCTTGAATGGTCTTTGACACCTAGAGTTCATAAAGTTTTGTTGGGACTCAACAATGCCCATTCATTTATATTGTTTATGGCTGCTTTCATACTACAGTGACAGGATTGAAGTAGTTGTAGTAGAGATTGCATAGCCTGCGAAGCCTAAAGTGTTTATTGTGTACACCTTGAGAAAAAATTTACTGACTCCTGGTCTTGAACATTTGAAATGGTGTGATAGAACTTTAGAGTCAGACCTGGCTTCTGTTCAAGCACTGTCACTTAACAACTCTGTCATATTGGACGAGTTACTTTAGTTCTTTGAAAGTCCGTTTATTCTTCTGTAAAATTCAAGTAGATCTCATTCTCTCAATTTTATTTAATGTGAATTTATTTATTTAACAGATATTTATGGAGTGTCTTCTATATACCAAGCACTGTCATAGGCTGGAGATATAGTACTTACATGATAGATAAGGTAACTGCCATTGGGAAGCTAATACTCTCTCTGTCCTTGAGGAGTCAGACAGTAAGTAATAAGGGAAATTACTAAATAATGTAACATCTGATAGTGATAAATACTATGAAGAGAAATACCATGGTAAAAGGAGACCGAGTCATATGGTACTACTTTAGATTGGGTGGTCAGGGAAGGTCTCTCTGAAAAGGGAATATTTGAGTAGAATCTTAAATGGAGGGAGCATTCTTCCCTGTGTAGGGCAAAAAATGTTCCTGACTGAGGAAACATCAAGGACATAAGCTTGATGCAGAAACAGACTTGTCAGGAATAGCAGGAAGCTTAGGGTGGCTGTGGTAGAGGAATGATCTTTGGGGGGAGAAAGGGGTATGAGGTGAGGTCTGAGGGTTAGTGGGGCTCTGAGTGTGAGGGCTTTCTAGGCCTTGGCAGGAGTTTGAATTTTTTCTCTGACCATGAGAAAATATGAATAAGGGAGGCCTGTTAAGATGATATTTCAAAAGGCTGACTAGTTTGGGAATGTTAGCAGTACAGGTGGTAGAAATGGATAGGTTTAAGATCTGTTTTTTTGATAGATTGATTGATTGATAGCAGGGGAGGGGCAGAGAGAGAGAGACACACACAGAATCCCAAGCAGGCTCCAGGCTCTGAGCTGTTAGCCTAGAGCCTGACGCAGGACTCGAACTCATGAACCAAGAGAGATCATGACCTGAGCTGAAGTCGGATGCTCAACCGACTGAGCCACCCAGGCACTGTCAGATTTATTTTAAAGATAGACCATATGGGTTTGCTGATAAAATATACATGGAATATTTATTGACTCAGTAAATGTTAATTTCCATTCTTTTTTAGGTAATATGAATAATCATATCTAGTAAATGTGAAATCGTATTTGTCAAAGATTAGCTTGTCCTCTTCAAGTTAATCAAGTAGAATCTTGGCTCCTTTGTATAATGGCCAGTAAGAAACGTATTTTGTGAGAAAATTGATTTTACATTATTTGAAGAAATTCTCCAAGATGATTGTGTTCCCCCAATTTTTTTTATATAATAGAAAAACAAAATTTGATTGTTTAATTAAAATTGTCTTATAGTTTAATCTGCACATATCCCATTACAAAGATTCAGTAAAACACAAAAGTAATTCACATGTACTGTGTTTATTGGTTTGTTTATTTATTAAGTTAATTTNATGACCTGAGCCAAAGTTGGACACTTAACAGACTGAGCCATCTAGGACCCTCCTATATGTACTGTTTTGTTTTGTTTTTTAGTATTTTTAAATGTTTTATTTATTTCTGAGAGAGAGAGAGAGAGCATGAGCAGGGGAGGGTCAGAGAGAGAGGGAGACACAGAATCTGAAGCAGGCTCCAGGCTCTGAGCTAGCCGTCAGCACAGAGCCTGATGCGGGGGTCGAACCCATGATCTGTGAGATCGTGACCTGAGCTGAAGTTGGACGCTCAACCGACTGAGCCACCCAGACGCCCCTGTCTATACTGTTTTTATTACATTATTTATTTGAAATCTTTTCTGAAACAGCTTGTCTTTCCAAGTATTTCTTTATTGCCATGTATGTTTTGAAGTTTGGAGTATTTCTTTATTATTTTAATTCTTTTCCAAAGGTCTCTTAATTACTCAACCTAACCATGAAAATCTAGTAATTTATAGTGTTAATAAATTATCATTTTACATGTCTAATTTATAATTATTACTTTTTGTATTTTATAGAATGTTGTTCCAGCTGAGGTGTCCCTTGTTTGTGTAGTAAAGCCCGATGAATTCTGGGATAAGAAAGTAACACATTTTTGTTTTTGGAAAGAAAAAGATAGACTTGGCTTTGAGGTAAATATACTTTATTTAAAAAGCAGAAGTATGTTGTATCTTTAAAAATAGCATTTTGCTGGTAATATTTTGTTTGCTTGTCATTGGATACTAAGCTGTATTCAAGCAGTTCTTACATAGTGACTAAGCAATGATTAGTATATAATTGACATTCACATACTTGTTGAATAGATTGTGATTCTTTGCCAAAGACCACAGATTGTTTTCATTTGCATCACTCTTTGTATTTTTTAGTCTTCTTTTTTTCTAGTTTTAAGATATTTTAAAAATTACTATTTTTTAAGTTTACATCCAAGTTAGTTAGCATACAGTGCAATAATGAATTTAGGGATAGAATCCAGTGATTCATCATCTAGATATAACACCCAGTGCTTATCCCAGCAAGTGTCCTACTTAATGCCCCCTGCCCATTTAGCCCATCCCCACACCCACAACCCCTGCAGTAACCCTCTGTTTGGTTCTCCATATTTAAGAGTCTGTTATGTTTTTGTCCCTAACTCTGTTTTTATATTATTTTTGCTTCCCTTCCCTTCTGTTCGTCTGTTTTGTATCTTAAATTCCACGTGAGTGAAGTCATATGATGTTTGTCTTTCTCTGACTAATTTCGCTTAGCATAATACACTCTAGTTCCATCCACATTGTTGTAAATGGTAAGATGTCATTCTTTTTGATTGCCAAGCAGTACTCCATTGTGTACTACATTTTCTTTATCCATTCATCCATCGATGGACTTTGGGCTCTTTCCGCACTTGGCTATTGTCAGTAGCACTCAAACCCATGTAACACGAGATCATGACCCGAGCCGAAGTCAGACACTTAATCAGCTGAGCCACCCAGGTGCCCCTGGGTCTTGCTTTCATGTCCATTCTGATAATCTGTCATTTTAGTGTTTCATAAAACCATTTATACTTAATTATTGATACAGGTGGGTTAAAATCTATTATCTTGCTAGATTTTATGTATTTTTTGGTTCTTTTTCTATCTTTTGGATTATTTTTTATGATAACATTTTATCCGTATTATACTTTATATCTCTTATTTAAATTTTTTTTGTGTGCACATCATAGGTTAATAATATACCTCTTTAAAAAAAAATTTTTTTTTAATGTTTGTTTCTTTTTGAGAGAGAGACAGAGCATAAACAGGGGAGGGGCAGAGGGAAAGGGAGATACAGAAGTGAAAGCAAGCTCCAGGCTCTTGACCTGTCAGCACAGAGCCTGACGCGGGGCTTGAACTCATGAACATGAGATCATGACCTGGAGCTGGAGTCAGACACTTAACCGACTGAGCCACTCAGGCACCCCTATTTGAATTAATAGACTATTACTTGCAAATGATATACCACTTAACATATAGTGGAAATTACTTAAAACACTATACATCCAATACTTTCTCCCATTGTTGTCCTACGTTTTACTTATACTATCCTGTAAACACACAATAGATGACTACTATTTTTGCCATAGATAGTCTCTTTACATCAGTTTAAAATAAAAAATGAATTTCATCTTTATGCCACTTCTGGTGTTCTTCATTTCTTTTTGGAGATTTATCTTTTTGTCTAGTATATTCTGTCTAAAGGGCTTCCTTTAATGTGTCTTGCAGTGCAGGTCTGTTGGCACTTGCACTTTTTTCAGCTTTTGTTTTCCTGGAAAAAAACAAACAAAACCATTATTTCTAATATGGTTCTGAAAGATATTTTTAGTGGGCATAGAATTTTGTTTCATTGTTTTTTGTTTTTTGTTTTTTGTTTTTTTTTAGGGCATTAAGTTTATCACACCAGTGACTTCTTATTTCCATAGTTTCTGTGGAGAGGTCTATTATTTGTATCCTTGGTCCCCTGTGTGCCGTGTATCTTTTTTCCCAGTTGGCACCTTCAAGATTTTTCACTTAGTTCTTGGTTTTTCTACAGTTTTATTGTGTAATGCCATAATTTATTTTATTTAGTATTTATTCTCTTTTGCTGTTCTCTGAACTTCTTGGATCTCTGGTTTGATGTCTGCCATCAATTTTGAAAAATTCTTAGATATATTCTTTTAAAATATTTTATCTGCTACATTGCTTTTTTCTACTTTTAGAATTCCAGTTGCATGTATATTAGACCATTTGAGAATTTCTGGGTTGATGTTCTGTTTTATTTTATTTTTCCATGTGTTTTTTTTTCTCGGATATTTTCTGTTGATCCATTTGCTTTAAAAAACTTTGTTTAGTGTTTTTATTTCATTTTTGAGAGACCAAGCATGAGCAGGGGAGGGGCAGAGAGAGAGAGACATATACACATAGTATCCGAGGCAGGCTCCAGGCTCTGAGCTGTCAACACAGAGCCTGACTTGGGGCTTGACCTCACAAACTGAGATCATGACCTGAGCTGAAGTCAGTCAGTTAACCAACTGAGCCACCCAGGCACCCTGCTGTTGATCCATTTTCAAGTTTACTGTTTGTTTCCTTGACTTTGTTCAGTTTGTTGATGAGTCATTCAATGTAAACTTACTTCATCTGTGTTACCATGTTTTTTGTTTGTAGTATTTCTCTTTGAGTCTTCATTTACAGTTTCTTTTTGCTGTAATTCCCCATCTGCTTTTGCCTGTTGTCTTGTAGTTTTTCCATGAGAACCTTTAGCATGTATTACAGTTACCTTAAATTCCTTTCCTGATAGATGCTAGGTCTGTCTTACTCCAGTTGTGTCATTTGTGTCGTTTCCTGATTGCCTTTTGCATGCCTTGTTATTTTTTGTGGCATGTTGGACATGTTGTTTAGGATAGTAAAGACTGAAGTAAATAGTACTTGTATTTACACATGAACCCTTCTTGGTTTTTGCTACATTTTTAGTGGGGCAGAGAGTTAGCCTAGCCAGGAGTTGAGTTGGCTTTGGCTTTTGTTGTTGCTTTTATTTTCCTCAGTGCTCCATCGGCTTCAGATTCCTCTAGAGCTAACTTGAAGATGGTGCTAGCTTGCCAGATACTGTTTTTTTCAATGTTTATTTCACCCTCAGCTACAGGCCTTTCCTTTGTACCTTGCTTCAGAAAAGATGTCTCTTTGCATTATAGATTCT
Organism: Crocuta crocuta; assembly: GCF_008692635.1. Lineage (NCBI taxonomy): Eukaryota > Metazoa > Chordata > Mammalia > Carnivora > Hyaenidae > Crocuta > Crocuta crocuta. The sequence goes on along the minus strand of NW_027532041.1, from coordinate 5,269,584 downwards.
CTGTCAGCCAAAGAGTGCTGTTCCTTGTTACTCAGCGTTTGTCCGAGGGTCATTTCTATTATTCTGGTTCAGCCTCAGTCTTGGGCAGGCTTTGTGATACTGAGTCTAGGGAGTAGGGCCCTCTTTCCCAGCTTTAAGAGGCCTGTGATTGTGTGGACTCATATATTCCTGTCTCCACTAGCAGAAGATTTTTCTTTTCCTTTCCTCCAGCTACAGTGGGGCTGTATTTGTGCTTCAAGGTCTTCTGTGTTTTGCTCCCTTTCCCTCAGCATGGGAAGGTTTTTGTTTTCTAGAGGAGATAGAGTTGCAGAATCTGGGCTGTGTTTCATCTTTCATGCCTTTTCAGTGGTGGCTGCTGTTCACTTCTCCTGGGTCTGTATCTGAGAGAAGCTGTTTTGAAGTTTCTTACCTTTTTTCTGGGGGGAGGGGGAAAGAGAGTGCATGCATGTACAAGTCGGGGAGAGGGTCAAATGAGGGAGTGGTGGGGGGAGAGAGAGAGAGAGAATATCTTAAGTAGGGTCCATGTTCAACACAGAGCCTAGCATGGGGCTCGATCTCATAACTGTGAGTTCATGACCTGAGCTGAAATCAAGAGTCAGACGCTTAACCAACTGAGCCATCTAGGTGCCCCTGAAATTTCTTATCTTAACTGTCCTCATCTTTCTCATGATTCCCAGGAGGTCTGCGTAGAAGAGCCTGCAAGTGAGATTGAGTCCTTCTTGTGTCTGTGCTTTCCTGGGGTTTTGTACTTTGACATTGGTTCACATTTAGCCTTTAGCAGTTCGTTAAAATTGTTAGTTGAATTCTTACCTGGCTTGTATCATTTCTGGCACTTTCCTCAGGTAAGCAAGTGATCTAGTCCCATCTTTTCTTGGAAGTACTAACCTATCCCTATTTTCTGGGTTAATTGGTTTTCCTCTTAACTCTCATGCAGTCAAGAAAAGTTGTCATTTTGCAGATTAACTTGCATTATTTTGGTGGTGGTAGTGGTGGTGGTCTAAGGGTTGGAGCATTGTTCTTCTCAGCTGCTACATCCTAAGCAGAAGTTAGTTGAATCTCCCATCCCCTTCCCCCTGCTTTTATCTTGCACACTTTTGTCATTGGTTGACCTGACTGTGATGTAGCCTTAGTGGAAAGATAATGCTGTCACCGTAGGGGAAGGCAGCCTGGGCTGCTGAGTTCCATTAGGAAAGATGTTACCATGATAGTTGAATGAAAAACTGCTTCCCAGGGAGGAGAAATAAAAATATAGTAAGGAAGAGAGTAAAGGTTGGAAGCAGGAGGCCTGAATGTCACTGTGGTGAGTACTTTGGCAGGCAGGGAGGTCTGCTTTTCATGCCAGAGTTGGGCAGGAAATGTTGCCGTGAGAGAAAGCAAAGTGAGCAGGGGCCAGTGGTTTAGAAACTAAAGCTATGAACACAGAGTAGGAGAGAAGATCCCTTTTATGAAGAGCCCGTCACATCCTGCTTCAGCATAGGCGTCTGCTCAGAAATGTTGTGCTTGTTGAGTCTTATGCTCTATGAATTCATAGTGACTAAACACGTTGCATCTTGGAAAGAAATAAAGTAGAAGACAGAGTTCCTGTCTGCTTAGATCTGGTGTCATATATTGATGTTTCAAACCCAACTGTTTTAAGTTTTCTTTATATCACTATATTGTTTTCTTTCAGACATTGAAGAGATTCAGCTAGGATATTTTCCCAAGTAAATGAGCACTAGGCACTTATTAAAAAGCCTAATATCTTAATGAGATAAGAGTAATTTCAAATGCTGGCTAACGTACTGCCAAGAACATTCAACTTTAAGCGGCAGTTCAACACAGCCATTATATGATACTTAGAGCTATATATAATTAAAATTGAACACAGATTCTTGTTTAATCAGAAATTACTTCCCTTGATATTATTTAGATCATTTGGGCTGTTGTAATTAAGCTTGTGTTTTTGTATATATAGTAAATATTTTTAAAGTATAACTTTGTTATAAGTACTAGCATTCCTGTAAGCAAGAGCTTTACTTTATAGAATTATCCATAAGAAAGATTTACGTATTATCAGCTGTCAATAGCATTCATCAAATAAACACCTAGTAGTTCTTTTAATGACACCTTGTTTTTCCCCACAAGATTTCACGTTTCCTTGCTTGTCATCTTTCCTAAATTTTTTCTTCTAGCTGGTTTTCTTCCAGCTGGTTTTCTTCCTGTTCACTTTCTGATGCTTTTCATCAGGTGTTGAATATTCAGCTCTCATTGCTCACTTAAATATTTCCTTATGTATTATTCTGTCTCTGAAATAGGTACCTACCTGTTTAGTTTCCTTTTTAGCAATTCAGGTATTCATGTACTTTTTGTCCTTCAGCAGCATTCTACCTGGTGACTTTGATAGCTTTTGCTGGTTAGAGGATAGTATCTGTAGTCTATCAAATGACAAGATAAAATTGAAGGAGTACAGGTATTAATCTTATCCTCAAATTGGGAGACTAATAATCAAAAGGATCTTTACCTTATTCTTTATTGTTTTCATGAGAGTAAAAGTTATTTACTTGTGATGTTAAGCAGCCACCATTCTAAATTGTTTTTCTTCTCTTATCTCGTCTTAATACTGCACCTTATTCTGTTTTTTTCTTTTTCTTTTTGTGAGGCGGATGCTAGGAGCCAGAACCAAACACTTCCTTCATGTTCTGTCGGGAGCACCTCCAGCTCCATCTATTATGACTTCTTTCCAGGTTTTGCAGAAAGCAGTTTTCCCCTAGTGAAAAAAAAAATATTCCCCAGCTAACTGATACAAGCAGACATGCACATTGAAATAATATATATAAACACATAAACACACATGAATCTGTAGTAAACCCACAAAGACACATTTTTAATTCATATCTTCCACACACATTCTTAGCATGAAGTACAATAAAAAATGAAACATGTGAGTGCCTGCAGAGTAAGAGGTTCTGTGTTAGGTTCTTTGGGAATGTTTTATTAGTAAAGGATGAATGTTCTAGTTACAGATGGAAAGGAGAAACAAGTTTTGAATCTTATTGTAGGTTAGATTCTATACTAAAGAAAACCTTCACAAATGTTTTGATTAAAGACCATTTGGCAAATTTCTTTCTCTTCAAACTTGTTGAGCAGTTGTATGTGCTAGTTAATAAAGTATTGCGGTGTAGTCATTTGTCTTATTTTAACCTCTCACATATATAAAATAAAGGAAAAAGTAGTATTTACTATTAAACATTGTTATGGTTTTTATTTGCTTTGAATGGACTTGGCAAAAGTTTGTAAAACTTATGTAGGGTAGTGATTTTTTCTATCTAACTTTCTGTAGTTCCATTGTTTTATTTTGGCTCCCTTTGTGCTTGTTTTCTAGGTTTCACGTGTCTTTGGAGGTAGATCTGAAGTTTAGATTCCTGCTTAAAATGATAGCTACTTTGACTGTAACTGATTAATCTTTTCTTCAAGAATTTAATGGTTTCTTACATATTAGAATATTCATGGAGATAGATAATTGAAAATAAAATTATTTAGCAGCTAGACAAAAATCAGAATATAATCTATCTCTACCATAATCCTGAATAGATCAAGAATATTTTAAAGTATGATTTTCATAAAAGTGAAATCATGATTCTCCTGCAAATATAGAATAAACACATAACAAACAAAGACAAATCATTATCAGTAATTGTGAGGTGTTCAGAGTTTTTGAGGAATTTAGGAATTTTATAGACAGAAGATTGCCAGGTTAGATACAAAATTGCTCAATGTCCTTTAGATCCATAAATTCTAAATTTGAGATTATACATTATTTCACTAGACTGAAATTGATCAGTTTCACTGACCATCAACTATTTGCATTTTCTGAACAATATCTACAAGTTAACCTCTGTCTCTGACTAGTCTCTAGGAAGTCAGTCAAAGATACAGGCCCAGCATTGCAAGAAAGAACAGTAATATCTTCTGCCCATTCCTAAGATGGAGATATATTTTCTGACACATGACTCTCATTTCATCAAAATTATTAGTTAGCAAAAAATAATGTCTGTAGTACTGAAAAATTATGCTAAATAAGATAGCATATGGTGTAATTAAATCATATTTGAACTTTCATTTATGAACAATAAAAGACTTTCTATGCTTTCAAAGAGTTGTCTACCAGGCTAGGCTTGCAAACTTTTCTCATTTATAGTTGCTTAAAAAGGAATGTAAAAGTTAGAAAAATAAACCAGTCAATTTTTTTAAAGTATAAAAGTTAAAATTTCAAAGATTAGGTTATGAAAATAATCCCCCCCTCTGTTTTTGAAGGTATATACCATTTTCATCATAATTTATATATAGCCTTAAAATTGAACATGAAAATGAATAATTTTATAAATCGTTTATGATAACTCACTCTGCATCTTACCTAACTATTTTAAAAGTAAAGATCATGGGTGCCATTTTATTAGATGGGGAAAGTCAAAATTAATCTTTTTACTTGAGTGTACATGTTACTTGATGGTTTAATGAAGTTTTTTTATTTTTTATTTTTTTATTATGTTTTTAATGTTTATTTTTGAGAGAGAGAGAGTGTGAGCAGGGGAGGGGCAGAGAGGGAGAGAGACACAGAGAGAGGGAGAGAGACAGAGAATCTAAAGCAGGCTCCAGGCTCCGAGCTGTCAGCACAGAGCCCCACGTGGGGCTTGAACTCACGAACCGTGAGATCATGACCTGAGCCGAAGTTGACACTTAACCAACTGAGCTACCCAGGCGCCCTGAAGTTTTTTTTTTTAATTCAGTATTTTATAATACTAACAATTTAGTAAATCCTTTATTAAAACTTAAAACAAGCTCATTGTATGCTACTTCTCTGTTATGCTCTGGGAAACATGATAAAATATTCTCAAATGTTATGGAGTATGTTCTTGAGATTTAAAAATTTTTTTTGGGAAATATTGCCAGTTGGCCAGTCTAAAGAAATGCTCAATTTAGGAAAATGTATTTTTTAAATATTTTTTTGAGAACTGAAATCTTGAGTTGTAGTACCATCTTTTTTCTCCACAGGCAAGGCATGTTTGTTTTTTAAGATTTGCTTTTCTGCTCGAATATAGTCTTTCTAACTGTCACTTGTTTAGAATAGACGACATTGTCAGTGAATATTTGAAAGAAAGTTCTGTAGGAGATAATAAAGAACTGACTGCGGTATGCTTAATATTCTAATACAATGATACCTATTTGTGTTTTTTTGAACTTTTTAATTATTCTGCTCTAATTTCCAGTGTTCTTTCTTATTCACTAAGTAGTCACTTAACTAAAGATTGCCACAGTTTTTTCTGTAGTTTTGGAAATTTTTCCTTAGACTTTTTAGCAATTATGACATTATTTGTGTGCTTTCATATTAAGAATCCTAGAGTAAAAGGGGTTAGACATAATATACATGTCCTAAATATGATATTTTGGACCCTTATTTTCTAATTTTGCTTTTAATTTTGGGGATGATTACTTTAGGGTGTTTGTTTTCCCCTCTTTTCCAGGAAATAAAACATTTTCCATAAGATAAATAACCCTGATTTTCATTGTTTCATATTTAAACCTTTTATGAGGGTTTGTTGTGTTAGTGGTCTCTTTCAGAACTGTTAATAGAAAGGAATGTAGGAAATCTTACCAGTGTTTTGTAATTTGAGAAATTGTAATGAATAGCTTAGAGAAAATCACCTAGTGTGAGATTCCAAATTTGTTTCACCACATTGACTCTGATACGTATCAGTTCTCTTTTTTTTTTTTTTTGAAATGTAGATTACTTACTTTCTAATCTGTTTCTGTGCTTTTCTAACTTCCAGAAATCTCCTTCTCTACATAGTTTCCTTTCTTAGTACTCCAGTTTTACTTCAGGCCTAAATCTTTGCCCTTCTCCCTGCCCTGAAAAATATGGCTTCTTGCCGTATGCATTTTGCTTGTGCATTTGAATTTGCTCTTTTTGTGAAATCCTGTTTCTCTGTGATGCAACTGGCACTGGAGTGGAGTAGAGTTGTTTATTCATTGAAATTTCGTTTGTCATCTTGGAAGCAGTTGTAGTTTATATGCTTCATTCTGGCAAATGGTGTCATTTTTTAAAGGTAAATGGTCAACTTACCTTTGTAAATAGAGTGTACTTTCTCTGTGCACTTGGAGGAGGCTTTCTCTTTTCTTTTACGGATGCTACTCCTGACTCACTTCTAAATGGTGATAATTAGATATTTGGCATTTCATACGGTAAGATTCGTTCCTACTATTCTGAACCCATCTTAAATATTTTTCCTTCATTCTTTTTGAACATTATCAAATAAAATGTAATCAGTTATTGGTGTTTTGCCAGCTTCTTCTGTACTTCTTGCACTCACCCTTTTAAGTAAAGATGAAATTATTGCGGTGGAAACTGAGATACTTCATCATGGTAGATAGTTCCTTAACTTGTTAATTTTAAATGGTTGTGATTTTCAGTCTTCTGATTTTTGAAGCTATTGTTTTTCTCCACAAACATAATAATTTAGCTTTGAGATACGTTTGATATTGATACAGTTCTGTACATGGCAGATCTGTTTTCACTTTTAATAGCCATCAGTGAGTTTTATAAGAATATAGATTCTATAAAATATTTTCTAATAATAGAGAAAATGAGTTTTATGCAGGTCTCTATAACTGATATTCCCTTGTTTATGTCTGTTTTGCAGAAGTACAAATATTATAATAGTAATCTTAGGTAACTTCTTTCTTTAAAAATTATATTTCCTAAGAGATAGTATTTTCTTAAATATGTTTTATGTGATAAAGTGAATGTGTACTATTTGCATTTACATTGATTTTAGGAAAAAAGTTTTTTAAGGGAAATATTAAGATGCAAATAAGCTTTTGCTCTGCAAAACTAAATAACTTTAGAATTTCCCTTTGGCTTATTAAACTTGAAGCCTGTTACCAATGACTTTAATTTATTTAGATACTACCAGTATATTTACATTCTTAATAATATTATTTAACTTTTTTTAGTGAGGATAACCTGTGTGTGTGTAGAAAGTGGCAAATATCCTTCATTGGGCAAGATATAGGTCATATATTAGAGAAGAATTGCCCAAATTAAACGTACAGGGTGACACCTCATTAGAAATATGTTCTCTTAAGAGCTTAAAGAGACATAGACAGTTAATGCAGCTGCCTTTTTTGGCAGATTGGGAAAATAGCCGGGAGTGAGTTCCTTTAGGCTGACTTCTACGAAGTCAGTGAATTTGTGATAGAGCTAAGGCACAAACCTGGAGTGATTGGCTCCTAACTCAGTGTCCTTACAATTATATCCTTATCATGGTGTTTAACCTAGCAAAGGAACTTGGAAGTCATTTGGGATACTTTAGTAAAACCTTTGTCCCTCTGTACTATTACAACAATATTTAGATTTATTTATTTTTAACAAAGGCTGTAGGAATAAATTAGAAAACTTTAATCTACTTCTTTTTATGAAAGCATTGTACAACTCTCTCTGGAATATTACAGAAATAAAAAGCTCATTTCCTTTGTAGAAACATATCTTATCCATCCTTATATTCCCAGCACCAGAACACAAAGCTTCTAATAAATAATACTTCTAATAAATCAGTTTAATTCCTATTAAATAATGAATGTCGAACAAATGAATAACATCATTAAAACTTAAATTACAATAAAAGGGACATGAAAGAGGGAGTTTTCAATAGATATTTTTTCAATGTTTAAATAGAATATTATGCCAGATAAGGCCCAGGAGAAGAGCAGGGAGACCATTCATTATATTTTACATTCATTATGTTTTCTGTTCAGGTGTCTTTTCAGAAAAGAGTGTTCTGGGAATATCTTTTCAGATGTGAATTGGTGATTAATTTAGCAAATAATTTATTTCTTCCTAGAGTAAATACATATTCCTTTTTCACTGTTAGTATATATCTAGTTAATAGATTGCTAGGCACTTTGGACAAAGGAAGAGGCCCTCCCTGGGAGCTTACTGTGTTTAATCTTCCTCTTGTGGAAGTATCTGTCTAGATCCCAGAAGGACTTACTGCCAGAGGAGATGGTTCTTGTAGCCTGAACTGCACTTACATTTACTAACTGTTCAGCGTCATGCCTGTCTCTAGTCTAAAGAAGCTGCATTAGAACAATAGGATAAAATAATGTCCTCTGTGACAAGTTTTTCAATAAGAGAAAAATATTTGTGTTCTTTTTATTCTAAGATATTTATTTTATTAAAAACAATTTTTTATGATGTTTGTTTTAGGGGCATCTGGGTGGCTCAGTTGGTTAAGTGTCTGACTTCAGCTCAGGTCATGATCTCACGGTCCGTGAGTTCAAGCCCCGCATCAGGCTCTGTGCTGATGACTTGGAGCCTGGAGCCTGCTTCAGTTTCTGTGTCTCCCCCTTTCTCTTCCCCTCTGCTGCTTGTGCTCTGTCTCTCTTAAATGTAAATAAACATTTTTAAAAAATGTAAAAGACACTTGTTATAAGTTAGCTTTCATTATTATCTAAACAGGAAAACCATGAAATTGAGATATGCTAAACTCCTACAAGAGATTACATTAATTGCCATTTAAAATGGATAAGCATAATATAGTTGGCTGCTGTTAAACTAACCAAAAATGTAATTTAGTGTTCTATATTTTTTCTTTTACTTTTTAAAAAATGTTTATGTATGTTTTAGAGAGGGAGAGAAAGTGCGTGAGGGCATGCGTGTGTGTGCGCGCTGATGCGCGCGCGCACACACACACACACACACACCAGTGGGGGAGGGGTAGAGGGGGAGGGGGAGAGAATCCTTAGTGCAGTGCCTGATGCTGGGCTTGATTTCACAAACCTTGAGATCATGACCTGGGCCAAAATCAATAGTGGGATGCTTAACTGAGTGAGCCACCCAGAACCCCCCTCTTTTACTTTTTAAATGCAGGAAAAGGCATATAAACGCTCTCAGCTTTCCTATTACCACCATCTCTAGATTTCCCTTTATCCTCCCTATCCCCCCTGTAACCTCCCTGACTGCTGCCTTGGAAGGTAGCTTTTTCTTCAGTCAGCTACTCTTATTCTCTTCTTTGTTGATTCTGTGTTTCATTTTTAAATATAGTATTTTGTACATACTCTTTTTAAAAATATGTAGACCTATATGAAGCTTAATTCTGAAACACTTGGATACTGACACCCCAACTCAAATATCCATACTTTGAAATAAAGGCAACTTACTTGTATTTATCCATCCTTTGTTCACATTGTCATTCTATTTGTGTGTGTGTGTGTGTGTGTGTGTGTCTGCTAAAAACTTAAATGTGAAAGACAAAATATTCTGAAGACAATAGGGAGTGTTTATCTTTTATTATTCTTTTATATTTGTATCTGTAGAATTACCATTTAAAGATATTATTTATTACTAAATATTGTATTTAGTTTCACTTATTTTTGAGCTTTTAAAAAATGGTATGATTTTAAGGTTTATTGACCTGCTTTTTCTCCTTCATCATTATATGTCTAAGATTCATACATACTCTTGTAATGATGTAGTTGATTCATTCTCATTGCTGAATGTCATTCCACTATGTTATTCTCCTGATGATGGACATTTGGGTTGTTTCTTTCTTTTGCCATTATGAATGATATGCTACAAACATTTTTGTATGTCTCCAGATAAAACATGTATAAGGTTTTCTCTGCAGATTAACCAGACCTAGGTTACAGAAATGTTCAAAATTTGAAGATAATGCCAAATTGCTTTCCAAAGAGGCATTCTAATTTATATATCCACTTGCAGTGTATAAGAATTTTCACTGCTCCACAGCTTTGCTTGATATTGACTAATACTTGGTATTTTCAAGTCCTTATGGTCTTTTCTTTTCTCAAATTGTCCTTGGGTATCAATGTTAGGTTATTCTCCTAAAGTGAGATGGTAGTTCTTGGGAAGCATTTATTTAAGATTGAAATGATCTATTCTTTGATTTTTATTTTATTATTTTATTTTATTTTTTACTTTTTTTGGGGGTACCAAATTACTTTATTTGAAGGAATGGTATAAGTGAAGTTAAGTAGATGTTTTGGTGCAACTTATAGAAAAGGGAAAGGTAACCCCAGCATGCATGCACTGCCTCGGTGACCAGGGAAGTCACCCACGGCAGGACAGCCTAAGGCTTAGCTCTCGTTATCACTGTTTCCCAAGGTGTGCTTGTCAAAGAGGTACTCTGCCATGCCGGATTCGGGGGCCCCCATCTTGCGCCGGTTGGTTACGTGGTCACCCGATTCTTTGATGGATTTCACCTGCTCATTCAGGTAATGCGTCTCGATGAAGTCGCACAAGTGGGGGTCGTTTCTGTCAGTGGCCAGCTTGTGCAGTTCCATTAGTGACTGATTCACACTCTTCCAAGTGGAACGCACACTCTATCGCATTCAGGCCGTTCTCCCAATCATCACGGTCTGGTTTCTTGATATCCTGGAGGAAGATCCGGCCACCTCATTGGTTCTGCAGCTTCATCAGCGTCTAGCATGTTCCCTCTCCTCATGAGATTGGTGAAGGAAATATTTGGCACAGTTCTTCAAAGCCACATCATCACGGTCAAAATAGTAAGACATGGACAGGTAGATGTAGGAGCTCGGACAGGTAGATGTAGGAGGCGTAGAGCTCCAGGTTGATCTGGCGGTTGATGGCGGCCTCCGAGTCCTGGTGGTAGTTCTGGCGCACTTTCGAGGGGGACGCGGTCGTCACGGCGGTGGCTGAGGAGAGGCGGCGGCCNGCCGGGTTCCGTCCAAGCACTGTTGAAGCAGGAAACCGCGGCGACTCTCGGCAGAGACTGTCCTTTGATTTTTTAAAACTCACTCATAAACTGGCATTTTCTTTTTGGAAAGATTCTTTTAAAAGAGATATTTATTTTAGGTTTTTAGTATTTTTATTATAAAAATTATGAACACATAAAAAAGTACACAAAATATTACAGTTAACTCCATGAATTCCTATACCCAGTTCCAGCAGTCATCATTCCATGGCCCATCTTGCCCCCTCCTTTCCTTAATCCACTTCTGTCAAGGAAGACTAGAGATCCTAGTGAAGGAAATTGAAGACATTTGAATTTATTTGTAAATATTTTACTATGTGTCTCTAAAACATAATGGTCTTTTTAAAAAAATATAACCTACAGCTAAACTAAAAGGGAACCAACAGAATGGGAGAAGATGTTTGCAAATGAAATATCAGATATAGGGTTAGTATCCAAAGTCTCTGAAGAACTTCTCAAACTCAACACCCAGAAATAAACAATCCAATGAAGAAATGGGCAAAAAATATGAAGAGACACTCCTCCAAAGAAGACATCCAGATGGCCAGCCGACACATAAAAAAATGCTCAACATCACTCACTCATCATCAGGGAAATACAAATCAAAACCACAGTGAGATGACACCTCACACCTATGTTAGTCAGAATGGCTAACATTAACAACTCAGGCAACAATCGATGTTGGCAAGGGTGCGGAGGAGGAGGATCTCTTTTGCCCTGCTGGTGGGAATGCAAACTGGTGCAGCCACTCTGGAAAACAGTATGGAAGTTCCTCAAAAAATTAAAAATAGAACTACCCTGCGACCCAGCAATTGCACTACTAGGTATTTATCCAAGGGATACAGGTGTGCTGTTTCGAAGGGGCACATGCCCCCCAATGTTTATAGCAGCACAATCAACAATAGCCAGAGTATGGAAAGGGCCCAGATGTCCATCGGTGGATGAATGAATAAAGAAGATGTGGTGGGTATATATGTGTGTGTCTTTATACACACACACACACACACGAGAGTATTGTTCAGCAATCAAAAAGAATGAAATCTTGCCATTTGCAGCTGTGTGGATGGAACTGGACAGTATTATGCTAAGTGAAATTAGTCATAAAAAGACAAACATCATATGACTTCACTCATATAGGGACTTTAAGATACAAAACAGATTAACATAAGGGAAGCAAAAATAGTATAAAAACAGGGGGACAAAACATAAGAGACTCAAATATGGAGAACAGAGGGTTACTGTAGGGGTTGTGGGAGGGTGTGGGCTACATGGGTAAGGGGCATTAGGGAATCTACTCCTGAAATGACTGTTGCACGATATGCTAACTACCTTGGATGTAAATTTAAAAAATAAGAAACAAAACAAAGTCATTGCCAAGACTGATGTCCAGGAGCTTTTTCCTGTGCTTTCTTGTAGGAATTTTATGGTGTGGGATCTTACATTTAAGTCTTTAACCCTATTTTGAGTTAATTTTTCAAGTAGTGTAAGAGTCCAGTTTCATTCTTTTGCATGCTAATATTTAGTTTTCCAAATGCTATTTATTGAAGAAGCTATCTTTTCCCCACCGAGCATTCCTGGCTACCTTGTCTAATATTCACTGAGCATATATACATGGATTTATTTCTGGGCTCTTATATCTGTTCTGTTGGTCTCTGTGTGTGTTTTTGTGCCAATATCTTACTGTTTTATTTGTTCCAGCTTTGTAATATAATTTGAAATTAGGGAAAAATATATACATATAACCTTAAGGTGAAATACATCATGAGTTTAAACTGACATTTCCAATTAACACTGAAGAGCATAGGGTAACTTTTTCCCTGTCATATCTTCCTTTTCAAGAATTCCATTTTCTCAAGGACCTAAAGAATGGGAGAATTTAGAATGTCTTATATTAATCATTGCTTTCTTCCTCATCAAATGATCTTAGAATAGCAATACTAAAATTATCAATAATGGTATGATTACTGAAAATGGAGTCTGGCAATTCACTTCTTTGGTTATAGGTGTTTTGTTTTCTCTTATGTCAGTTTTGATAAAATTTTTTATAGGACTTTGTCCATTTCTTCTAAACTTGCATAGGTATTGACACAAGATTGTCCCATGTCTCTCTTATCCACTCCGTCAATGTAGCTGTGTTCTTTTCACTCTTACTGTTACATATTTGTGCATTTCTTCTTGCTTTAGTATCTCAGAAATTGGTTGATTTTATTTTAGTTTTTTCAAGGAACAACTTTTGGCTTTTTTAATTGCTTATTTTTTCACCTTCTTCCTTCTATTTTCTTTGAATTTATTCTGTTGTTCCTTTGCTCCTGCTGCCCCCAACTTCTTCGGCAGGTTACTTAGCTCATTATTCATTACCCTTTCATTGCTAATATAAACATTTAAGGCTCTTGGTTTGCACTTAATCCATTGTTATCAATAGCAATTTGTTAATAAAGTCTACTAATGATAGAATCCATTTTTCTCTGATACTTTTATGAAGGTTTGATACCATGTTGGGTTTTTTTTTGTTTTTGTTTTGTTTTATCTTACTCAGATTATCTCCTCCTAACTTTTAACCAAGCATTTAGCAGTTTGGGTAAATGTCCCCTCATTTAGTGATTGTATTATAACTTCATATATGGTGTGGATGTACCTGGCTTTGCATATTGGGTATATTTCTAAATATTTCTTTTCCTTCTTTTCTTTCTCTAGTAGTTCATCCATAAGCTCTTACGTTGTTTTTAGTTTTTTTTACTTTTTAAAAAAGTTAGCTTTATTGAGGAGTAATGTACATGCAGTATAATTCACCGCTTAGAGCCAAAGTTTAATGAGCTTTGACAAATGCATATAGTTACAAATCCTTCACCAGAGTCAAGATATGGAAGAGTTCCATCATCCCCCAAAACTTTGCTCATGTCACTTTGTAGGCTTCCCTTCTCTCATTCTCTCTATGGTGCTGTCTTTTCTTCATTTTTAGATTGTTGTTTTCTCTGTGACCCTGGCTCTTTGAGAGGTTCTACAAAATAACATTTTATAGATCTGGCTTTTGTTATTGTTAGAGTGTGAGTGGTCCTCTTTCTAGCTGAACACATTAAACACATTATTTTTCTTAGCATGTCTTTTTTTGGGGGGGGTAGATTAGAATTTTCATGTATCAATTTTCCATTAACACTACCATTTGGATATCTTTCTCTCATACATATATTTTATTTTATATTCCTGTATATGTTCATTGAAATTTTATTTAGTACCACAGTGATCTCTTTGGTCATTCTCTAATTTATACTTAAAATCTTTTTAAAGCCTAGCATTAAAAGATATCACCTTAATACATACATTTTAAGTTTATGTTATCCTGAGTTTTACTCTATTAGAGGACATGTTTTGTTAATATATAATCAAAGAAATGTAAAAGAAATATATAATTATAGAAATTTGAAAGTGTATAATTTTTTGGTTGCCAGACTTATTCATTTGTGCTTGTCACTTTAGTGTACTTAGCTAATTTTAAGCCATATGAAATTTTTTGGCTGAATATGTTGTATAAAAGGCATTGATTTTTATTACCAAGGAGTTATTAATATTGATAAAAATTTGAAAATATTTCATCTGAGCTGCTAGTATATCTTGTTTTTTAAAATTGGTATAATAAATGGTTTAGGATATCTTATTTCTTAGCAGATATCCACAGTTTATCGAATTGATTTTAAATGCTATTAATGTATTACATCTTGCATTAATTAAATACATGATGACATATCATTTGGAAACAGTATTGCATATTTTAACCTGATTTTATCTTCTTACTACTTTCATGGCCATTAACATTGGCCTACTAAATCTTTCTTTTCTTTTTTACTCTTATAGGTTATTTTAGTGTCTGCCAATAAATTGACTCGTTATATAGAACCGTGTCAGCTAACAGAAGATTTTGGCGGGAGTCTCACCTATGATCACATGGACTGGTTAAATAAGAGGCTGGTTGGTATATTACAGTTAGAGGAAATGTTATTACATACAAATAAGACATTTTAGTAACTTTATCATTTTAATCAACTACATTGTAGATTGTTCTTTGTTATCAAAATAAAATATAGTGCGTATCACATGATAGCATAATGCTTGAAGACAAATACTTTGGATTCAGACTTGTGTTTGCTTTTGCTATTGTCATTTGTAGCAGTATTATTGCTAATCAAAATTGTTACTGTTTTAGTAGAATAACATAGTAGCATACTCTGAGAGATAATCTAGTTGATGTACCATCTTTAGAGATATTTAAACATCAGTTTGAGTTGAAAAGCAGTTTGACAGGTTAAGGTTTCCATTTCTGAAGATGTATCTTTGACCAGATTGACATTGCCTACTCTGCATGATATGGCATTGTTTGATTGAACTGGTGGGGACTAAAAGAACAACTTTTCATGAAGTCAGTTTTGATTACAGTTAATCCTTGAACAACATGGGGCTCGGGGACCAATGTCCTTCACAGTTGAAAATCTGTGTATAACTTCCCCAGAACTTAACTAACAGCCCACTGTTGACTAGAACTCTTAGCAGTTGATGAACATAAATTTTATATGTTATGCATATTATATACCAGATTCTTACAATACTGTAAACTAGAGACAATGTTATTAAGAAAATCATAAGAAAAAAGACATTTAAAGTATTGTACTGCATTTATTGAAAAAATTTGCATATCAGTTTGGACCCATGCATTTCAAAACCATGTTGTTCGGGGTCATCATCTAATTTTATTGAAGGATAACAAACTTTTGGATATTTCAGAATGGATAACCAATTTCCATCATATTTGGACAGTGATATCAGACAAATGAGTATCCCTTTGATTATGAACAGACTTACACAATCCCTTTTTAGAAATATTTTAAGAAACCATGTTAAGTGGCGCCTGGGTGGCTCAGTTAGTTGAGCGTTTGACTCTTAGTGTTGGCTCAGGTCATGATCTCAAGAGATCAAGCCCTGCGGTCAGCTTTGTGCTGCTTGGGATTCTCTCTGTCTCCCCCCCCTCTCTCTCTGCCCCTTGTGCTTGTGTGCGTGCCCAGGAGTGCACTCTCTCTTAAAATAAATAAAAGAGAAAAAACATGTTAAAATTATAACTAATTTATTCTTTCCTACATATTTGGATATAAAACTTTTTAATATATGTAAGCAGTATGGATTGGTGATAAAAAACAAATGTTCTGTAACTGGAATTAGAAGATTAGTACTGGTCTAATTTATGTACATGTAGTTAAAACTGTCACTGGTGCAGATGTTTGTCCATGAAACACAGGAATAAAAATAAGCTTGTCTGATGAGGAATAAAAATAATTTCTTACTGTATTTAAATTTTAAAAATTTCTTCTCCATTGAAGCTATTCATTGTTTTAGGAGGGGGTTTTGTCTTCTCTCCTTTAAGCTGATGTGTTTTTGGAGGTTGAATTGGCTAAGTGACATCAAGAGAGGGAAAGAGAAAGAGAATTCTGCCTGGCTAAAGGGAATTCTGCCTGCCTAATTCTGTTGATCTTAACTGAAAATCCTTATGTAAACACTAAGTTTTAAGATTATTCTTAATATGTTAACAAAATCTCATATTGTAGGTTTTTGAGAAGTTTACAAAGGAATCTACATCATTACTAGATGAACTTGCTTTGATTAACAATGGAAGCGATAAAGGAAATCAGCAAGAGAAAGAGAGGTAGGTGGCTAGTGTCATGCAATTATACCTTTGCAAAGCTGTGATTAACCTGATGAAGGGTAGATACCTCTATTACTAATGCAAGCTAAAAGAAGTAAGGTAAGCAATTTTTCAATCAAATTCCATACAGAAGTTGAATTAAATTTATTAATTCATGGGAATTTGCTTTAAATGTAAAATTTCTTGATTTGAATCAATGTTTCTCAACAAAAGACTTTTATTTTAATGTTTATTTTTGAGAAAGAGTGTTCTTGTGCATGTTGGGGAAGGGCAGAGAGAGGAGAACAGAGGATCAGAAGCAGGCTCTGTTGAGAGCCAAGAGCACAATGTGGGGCTCAAACTCAGGAACCATGAGATCATGACCTGAGCCAAAGTTGAATGCTCAATCAACTGAGACACTCAAGCGCCCCTCTACAAAAGGCTTTTTGATGAATAGTAATGTATTTACTTTTTTCTGACACTGTGTGAAAAATTCATTTGCAGGACATGTTTTCAAAATGAAACCATTTTCTTTTTAGAGTTCTACTTTGCTTGTGAAGACTGGAAAAGCTTGTAGCTTGAAATAAAATTATTATAACCTTATTTAAATACATTAGCTCTTAAATGCCTACCTTGTAGAACTCTTATGTCCTTGTAAAATGTGTGATATTCATGATTTTAAGTTGAATTTAATGTTTTATGACATTGGATGAAATAATTGTTCAGTTGTATTCTCTAAATGTAACTGACTAAATTTATCATTATAACAGATTTCCATTGAACTTTACAACCTTAACAATTATCATTTTTTGTTGATAGGCCATATCCCTTTCCCCAATTAAAAGCTCTTAACCCTTTCTGGTTTCTCAACAAAGTGGTCGCTAGAACAGTAATTTTTTCATTAGGAAATTTGAAAGGGTCAACATTCATCCTTGTCTAGATCTTTTGAATCTGACCTTAAAAGTATAGTGGAACCTTGATAAAATGCATCTTATTATTCCATGAGTACAATATAGTCACAAACCAGTTAACTAAGACAATCAGGTAAGAGGGATGTGAGAAGGTTGGAGTTTAACACCAACCAAATCTTAATTAAAGCAGAGTAAAAATATGAAAACAAATTGAATAGAAATCACTTGCTGTGTTAACGTCACAACAAGCATTTAGGAACATTACTGCCCTATAGATACCATATAAAAATATAAAATGTAAATGTTTATGTGTATAACTATGTGCATGTTGTATAGATAACCCATATGCTATATGTTAGGGTTTAGGAGTTGAAAATGTCATACAAGTTGCTTGACAAAAATTGGCCAAATTTCTTGAATTTTGAATAGTCCACCAGAGTAATTTGAAATTTCTTAAAGTTGTATTTGTAAGGAAAGACGTCCTAAGAAGGTCCCCGTTGAAAGTGGGTTCATGGTCACAGCTTAATGCTGTTTACCACGTTTCCCTCTCTGAGAATGACTGGTTCTGAGAGAGACTTGCAGATCACAGGTTCCGAGAAAGCATTCCCATAAAGAAACCTGTTTCTTTGTTTCTTAGAACTTCCTGTACTCACATGCCAATGGAAACCCTTTTTCTCCATCCAGTAGTATCTTGTTGAGTGTTTTGGGAAATGCTGATTTGCATGACTGCATGAAGTATCAAATGAAATCTTGTATTTGTCATTTCCTCCCCAAAGGAACTCAGGTGTTATTGCCTAGTCTCTTTTAAATCCCAGAAAATGAAGTCCCTTCTCTTAGAAATTTTCATCACCTTTTTAATGTCATTCCTCAGGAAGCATCCAGGCCATGCAGGAGGTGAGGGTCTAGGTTAATTGACAAAAGTGAAAGATTTAGAGCAAGACCTGTCATTTTCAGCAGCAGGGTCCAGCTAGGCTTTGATTTGCAGGTACCCTATCTTCCCTTTATTTTCTGCTTCCCTTATATGTTTAAGAAAATACAGGACATAGTCCAGCTGCAAATGAAACCCAGTTAGTACAGGGAAGAGAGTATAACTGCTTGGGGCATGCACACACACGAATATCAGAGACTATTTGCAGTGCTCAGAGGCTGCTATAGACAAGTAAACATTTGATTGGAGGATGGCTCCATGCATTTTTAATGTTAAGATTTCTGGGTTATTTTATAGTCACACATTTCATTTTGGAACAGATATGCAGTGGGAATGTTACTAAAATGGATTCGTTTGATATATTTGAAATAATACTATAATAATAAACTTTTTTCCAAGTAGTGTATTTTTTTATTTATTACAGATTTTTGAGGGGGCTACTATTATTTACTTATCTAATTGGTTTCTTTTTTTTTTTTTTAATTTTATTTTGAGAGGCAGAGAGAAAGAGTGGGGAAGGGACGGGGGGCAGGGAAAGAGAATCCCAAGAAGGTTCTGCACTGTCAGCACAGAGCCTGACACAGGGCTCAAACCCACAAACTGTGAGATCATGACCTGAGCTGAAATCAAGAGTTGGATGCTTAATCAACTAAGCTACCCAAGCGCCCCATCTCTAATTGGCTTCTTCTTCTTTCTTAAATTTTTAACATTTTTATTTATTTTTGAGAGAGAGAAAGAGTGGGAGCAGTGGAAGGGCAGAGAGAGAGGGAGTCACAGAACTCAGCACAGAACCTGATGTGGTGCTCGACTTGGGCTCGAAACCATGAGATCATGACCTGAGCTGAAGTCAGATGCCTAATTGACTGAGCCACCTGGTGCCCCAGAAATATAGTTTCAGAAAATTATTTTTTTGGTGTTTGCCAGGTCTGTGGATTTAAACTTTCTTCCATCAGTTGATCCTGAAACAGTTCTTCAGACAGGTAAGAAGAAAAAAATGTATTTATCAGTGATAATCATAATCTAATAAACCAATCATATATTGATTGGTTCATGAATAAACATTGATTAAGCATGTATTAGGTGATAGAAATTCGAGGGGGATTTTCAAACTGCTCTTTGGTTTAACCTAATATTGTGTTAATATACTTCAGAATATTTTTAAAAAGTATTAATAATGATAGTTAAATTATTTCTCCCTTGAAATATTTGTATTTATTTCTTTATCTGTTAAATAGAGGTAAAAGTTTCCATTTCATTGGATTGCTGTGAGGATTATTGAATAGTCATTACATTCTATGATTGTATTTTTAGGTATTTTAATGTTTTATTCTCCTAATGATCTCTTGAGATAATCCGTATTATTTTCTCTGTTTTGTGCTTAAGGAAGCCAAGGCTTAGGGATATGAAAAACTTGCTCATGATGAGTAACTATTAAACTCTATCATCATACCACTAAAAACAGGTTACTGTTACCCAAATTTTAAGATGGGGAAACTGAGAGGCAAAAAAGGCTCAGTAACTTATGCTAGTTACCCAACTGGTAATGCTGAAGTTGGGACTTGAACCAAGGCAGTTTGGTGTCAAAGTATGGTCTTTGAAATCATTATGTGGTACTGTTCCTCTAATGGAAGTGTTTCCATAAGGAAAACATTAAGGGTAACAATTGTAAAAGCAGAAAAAATAAATGACTTTGATCTTAATGGCTCTGTGTGTGTGTGTGTGTGTGTGTGTGTGTGTGTATAAACTATATAAAAATGTATGTGTGTATATAGAGACTTGGGAAAAGTCTTTGAAGCAGTTTTTCTCCTAATTATAAAACATAATGAAGAGTAAAGAAATAAATTCAGAATATTTCCATTGTATTGATTAAGTTGTGCCAAGTGTTTCAGCATGGTATAGATCTTAACTTCCTTAGAGAACAAAGAAATAATTGTAATCTCTGAATTACTTCATGTTTAGCGGGGACAGTAGATTGTCGGTAAAAATATGGCTTACTCTAGATTTAAAACATAATTCAGTGTTTCTATTTAACATTTCGAAAGCTACTGAAGCCCTTGAATTAAGAAACTTTTAAATTTGTATTTTAAAATTAACTTTATGTGTCACTAAGTTCCTTTTTTTTAATATGTTATTGACTCTTCAGTGTTTTTCTTTAACTTTATTTATGTTTTTCTTTGTTTATTTACTTTGAGAGAGAGCACATGCATTTGTGCCTGCGTGAGCCAGGAAGGGCCAGAGAGGGAGGGAGAGAAAGAGAATCCCAAGCAGGCTCCACACTCAGTGTAGAGCCCGACATGGGGCTGGAACTCATGAACCATGAGGTCATGACTGAACCAAAATCAAAAGTAGGACGCTTAACCAACTGAGCCACCCAAGCACCCCTGCTCTTAAGTCTTAAAGTAAGGATAGGAAGAGAGTATAAAAATGGAGAAGTTTAGAATAATTTTGGTTATCTTTTAGAAACTGGAAATACCTTCAAATCATAATAAAAATTGTTTCCATATATTTATTTTTTTAAGTATAATTTATTGTCAAATTGGCTTACGTACAACACCCAGTGTTCATCCCCACAAGTGCCCTCCTCAGTGCCCAGCACCCACTTTCCCCTCTTTCCCCCTCCATATATTTAAAGCCATTTAAGTTTAAGACATTTCCCTGAATAAAGATGAAGAGAATTTAAAAGTATCTGCATATTTTTTTGGTCCTTGTATAATAATTCAAATAGTATTGGAAAAACAGTTTGTGATTTATTCACTTTTAAAATTGCTAATAGACTTACAGTTTTAGATATTGCACATTCTGTAATTTTAATTTCTCATGCATGAATGCAAATGTGAGTTTGCTATAATTTAATAACAATGAATACAGTTCTTACACCAGTGTGGCCCGTCATGATTCACAGTTAATATGTTGTAGAGATTCCTGTAAGCAGATTATTTAAATTTTATTTTATGCCAGTAATAAAGCTTTCTCCCTTAATCATACATGTTGTTACACTGTTAGCTTTCGTCTTAGGTGCTATGATTAATTAGGTGCTATGATTAGGGTATGGGTTAAGACTGAAATCCTACAACATCCTGCTTAGTATTGATTAGTATCAGATAGAACTTACTAGTTACTACCGTCAGACAGAAATCCCAGAGTGTAATTGTGTTCTTCAGGGAAAGGGGATTGGTTTGGCACAATTCCCTGAGTAATGAATCCACAAGTAACGAAGAATGTAATGACAGATATAGAAAAAAAAAATACTAAATAGTGTAGCACATATAGTATATACATTGATGATATATGATATGATATATAGCATATATATAGTTTATGTGTACATATATATTCATATATGCAATTTTCCACTTTATTTCTATATAAATTTAAAAGTGCACTTCAGGGGCACCTGGGTGGCTCAGTTGGTTGAGTGTCCGACTTCGGTTCGGGTCATGATCTTACAGTTCATGGGTTCGAGCCCCACGTTGGGCTCTGTGCTGATAGCTAGCTCAGAGCCTGGAGCCTGCTTCGGATTCTGTGTCTTCCTCTTTTCTCTCAGACCCTCCCCTGATCACGCTGTCTCTCTCTTTCCGAAATAAATAAAACCTAAAAACAAAAAAATTTTTTTTAACGTTTATTTTTGAGACAGAAAGAGACAGAGCACGAGCTGGGGAGGACCAGAGAGATAGGGAGACACAGAATCTGAAACAGGCTCCAGGCTCTGAGCTGTCAGCACAGAGCCCAATGCAGGGCTCGAACCCATGGACCACAGGATCATGACCTGAGCCAAAGTTGGATGCCTAACTGACTGAGCCACTCAGGCACCCCTAAAAAAAAAATTTTTTTTTAAAGTGCACTTCAGAGCTTGTGACCTGGTAGGTAGTTAGGTAGACATATAGGCAGGTAGGATCTAAAAATAAAAAATTAGAATGGAGAAGATTGATAAGGAAGAATTGTATCTCTCTATGGATATTAATTATAACTGTGTATCTTTCATTCATAAAGGGCATGAATTGTTGTCCGAATTGCAGCAACGTCGATTTAATGGCTCAGATGGAGGGGTCTCATGGTCTCCTATGGATGATGAACTGCTGGCCCAACCACAGGTTATGAAGTTATTAGATTCGCTGAGAGAGCAGTATACTCGCTACCAGGAAGTTTGTAGACAACGTAGTAAGCGTACACAGTTAGAGGAGATTCAGCAGAAAGTAATGCAGGTAGGTATCTAATTTGAATATATTTAACTTTTTAAAATTCTAAATGTAAGAGGTCTTAAAAAGTAATTTTTCCTCTGTGACTGATTTTATAGTAAGCCTTATTTATACTATATAGAGAACCTAAGTCCTATCAAATAGGACTAAAATCATTTTATTGATATCTTTACAAATAGCATTTGCATTAAAACTATATTATTTCTACAGTGATGAGCATACATCTTACTCTATCATTATGAACTTTAAAAATAACTAGTTGTTTGGAAACATTCTGGTCTCTGTATTCTTGCAATAAATAACTTTTTATTATTGATTATTGATTCTTAATTTCTAATAACTTGTCTTTTGTTAATTTAAGCATTATGGAGAGTTTTTCTTTCCTAGCAAAATGATGACATGTAATACAAGGAATTTTAAAAATAAACTTCATTATTTTTTAATGCTGATAGAAACCTTTAAATATATTTAATACTTAACAAATCTTTAGTTCCTTTTAAATTTTTTGTTAAAACAGTAGGCTAAAAATACTAAAACTCAGGACGCCGGGGTAGCTCAGCTGGTTAAGCGTCCAACTTCGACTCAGGTCATGATCTCATGGTTCTCTGGGTTTGAGCCCCGCATCAGGCTCTGTGCTGACAGCTCGCTCAGAGCCTGGAGTCTGCATCAGATTCTGTGTCTCCTTCTTTCTCTGACCCTCCCTTGCTCATGCTGTCTCTCTCTCTTTCTCAGGAATAAGTAAAAAAAAATTTTAAAACTTTTAAAAATACTAAAATTCAATACTAAGACATTTCTGTTATTTAGACCACATCCTGATTTTCATCTGTTGAATTATTAAAAAATCTTAAATATCTTACTCAAAAAAATCCCACATTGAAATATCCCAATGTTTTTATCAATATTAATTCATTCATTAGATAAATATTTTTTAAGTGCTTATTATATAGGAGACATTGCAGTAGGTTTTCTATAGAATTATGTAAAAGTAGATTTGGTTTTTGCTATCATTCTGTTAAGGTGACAGAGTCTTATTATTAAAGGGTATGACTGAAATGTTGTGAGCATTTATATAGGAGGGATTGTTCCTCTGGCTGTAGGTAATCTAGGAAGATTTAGCATATTTGAGCTTCTTCTCCAAGACCATGTTAAAGACTTCATCAGGCACCTCCTTTGGGTTTTAAGGAAAATTGGCATTTTGTGCAGGAGAAAGAATAACATGAATAAATACTAGCAGTATGAAATTCCAAACTCTGTTGAGGAAAAAGAAGCAGTAAGTCACTATGGGAAGTTTTTGGCCTTTGAATCATAAAGCATGTTCAGCAAGTATGATCTAAACCCATTTCTTCTTTATTTACTGTGTAATCATGATCACATTATTCACGCACCTGTGCCTCAGTCTGACTTTCTTTTTTTCCTAATGTTTGTTTATTATTTTTGAGAGAGCGAGTGTGTATGAGTACGGGAGGGGTAGAGAGAGAGGGGGACAGAGGATCCAAAGTGGGCTCCTCCCTGACAACAGAGAGCCCGATGTGAGGCTTGAACTCCCCAACCATGAGATTATGAGACAAAATTGGATGCTTAACCGACTTAGCCATCCAGGCACCCCTGACTTCCTTCTTTTTTAAACTCCCTCTCTCTTTCCCTTCCATTCTATCATTAACTAAAACAGAGGTAACAAAACCTCTTTATAAAGGTTTGTCAAAAGAACCTTGTGCTTGATTCATGGTAGCTATTATATTTATCTCCATTGCACTAGAGTCCAGTCTGTAAATCTGGTTCACTTGTTGACAAACTTTTCCTATAAAGGGCCAACTAGTAAATGTTTAGGCTTTGTGGACTGTACAGTTCTTGGAGCGCTATGGCTATTTAACTCTGCTATTGTAATGTGTAGACAATGTAAACAAATGTGTGTGGCTGTGCTAAAATAAAACTTTGTTTGCGGAAATAATGGGTAGTCACAATTGCCTGCAGGCAGGAGTTTGTTGACTCCTGACTAGAACATCAGGGTGTTAGAGTGAAAAAGCCTTGAAAGGAAGGGGAAGTTAGATCATGGAAGATCTTGAATTCCAGGCCAAAGGATTTAGTCTTTCTCATGATAGCCACATATAAAGGAAACATTTCTAAGCACACATTAATTGTAGCTAACTTTTTCTATGTAATATATCTGGAAATTATAGATAGTATTAAACCCAGGTAAACTTCAGCCCAGTAGCTTGAGAGTATTTTTGAAAACCATAAAGATAGAATAACACAGTGATATATAACTCACCCAGGTGATCCAGGTCCACCTTTTTCTACGACTTCCAGGTTGTTTATTCTTGGGAAGGAAGTATAACTTCTCAGTGTCCTACCTTCCTCCCCAGTAGACTGAGGATAACAACAACAATAATACCTACTCAATAGGGCTGTTTCAAAGATTAAAGAAGATAATGTTTATAAAATGCTTAGTGTTTAGCATATAATGAGTTTTCTATTAATAGTATCTGTTATTTGCTCACTTATTAAAAAATGAATGTCTACAGTAGTGTGACTTTGTGCTAGGTAGAATACATTGGTGAGTAAAAGTGCAATTGTGCCAAGTCCCAAGAAGGAGAGTGGTGGGAGTAAGGGTGAGAAGATAAGAGATGAATCATTTTTTTGGCTTGCAAGACTTGATGAGTAGTCTTGTCCAGTTAGGGAACACTGGGTTTAAGTGTAGGTGGAAAAGGGTGTGGAAAATCATGAGTTTGGTTTTAGACATGTTGAATTTGAGGTGACTTTGAGACACTACCCTAAAGAAGGGTAGTCCCAAACAGGTCCAGACATCAGAGAAGTTTGGACTGATGACATAGTTGTTTGTCATCATGTATGAATGACAGTTAAAGGCATTAGTGTGGGTGAGAATTGCCCGAGGAAAGTGCTGAGCTAGGTGAGAAGAGGTCTTTTTAACTGAGCTTTGAGAAACTCCATTATTTAATGGCAAGATAGAGGAGCATATTACTGAAAAGAAGGCAGTGAAAGATTGACCAGAGATGGAGGAGAAAAGTGTGAAGAGGTCTGTGCCCTGGAAGCCAAGGGAAGAGAGCATTTCAGGGTGGAGTTGGTAACCCTGTTGGAATGCTCTAAAAGATCAAATAAGTGGACAGCTTACCATGTCCATTAGAATGCACAAATTGAGGCTACTGGTGCTCCTCAAGCATGAAGGGCTGTCCGTACCCTGGAGTGAATTTGGAATGACAGTAAAGTGTGGTGAAGGAGGTACTGAGTGTAGACAACTCATTGAGAATTTTGTCTCTGAAGGAACAATGAGAATAGCAGTGCCTAGAAGTGATAGAAAAAGGGTGGTATTAGTTTGGTAAAGGCTGCTGTAACAAAGTACCACAGCCCTGGTGGCTTACACAACAGAAACTTATTTTTCCACAGTTCTAAAGGCTAAAAGTCTTAAGTTGAGGGTGTTAGCAAGGTTTCTTCCTTCTGAAGGCAGTGAGGGAAGAATCTGTTCCAGATTCTTGGCTTGTCAGTGCCCTATCTTCTTTCTGTATCTTATATTACCTTCCCTCTGTACCTGTCTTTTTCAAATTTCCCCTTCTTTTAAAGGTGCTAGTCACATTAGGGCCCTGACAACTTGATTTTATTTATTTATTTTCAAACTCCGTGTAGTTATCTCTTTAAAGACCCTATCTTCAGATAAATATGATTTATATTTTGAAGTACTAAGGGTAGGAATTTCAACTTAAAAAAATTTTTTTATATTTATTTATTTTTGAGAGACAGAGAGATAGAGCACAAGTGGGGGAGGGGCAGAGAGAGAGAGAGAGAGAGAGAGAGGGAAACACAGAATCCAAAGAAGGCTCCAGGCTCTGAGTGTCAGCATAGAGCCTGGTGTGGGGCTCAAACTCACAAACTATGAGATTATGACCTGAGCTGAAGTCAGAAGCTTAACTGACTGAGCTACCCAGGCACCTCAGGAATTTCACCTTTATGGAGAATACAACTCAGCTCACAACAGGGGTCAGGTATAATTTTGTTTATTCTTTTTAAGGTAATATGGAAAACTAAGAGGTTTAAAGACCAGCAAGAAGTATCTGTTTGGAAGGAGAGGTTGAATATACAGGAAAGAAAGGATAGTTAATACTGTCAAGTTTCTGACAAGGTAGAAATGAATAGATTCCAAAGCACAGTTGAAAGGATTAACTTTAGACTGGAACAGGGAGAACTCCATTGTAACAAGAGGAATGATGGGTAGGATGGAGCCAGAGGTGCCTCCATGTAAGTCAGACGTCATGAAGATGAAGGGGTTCCTGTGTGATGTGTTTTTTTTTTCTGTAAAGTAAGAGAGAGAGAAAGGTCATTTGCTTAGAGGTACAAGTTTGGAGGTGGGGGTGGGTAGTGGTGGCTGAAGAAGATGAGGTTAAAATAAAAGTAGAGAGGATTCAAATTTTTCTTTGTGAGAGTTGAAAGAGTAAAATTATCACACAGCTTTAGCTGTTTTTTTAGGTAGTATTGATTTTGGATTTATGGCAGAAACTTTCTGGCTTATTGTGTGACTTTACCATTTCTTAGCTAGATGTTGAGGTGCAGGCACAGAGAACACAGTTGATGGGATCACCCAGCATTTATGCTTTGTTATATGAGATCAGTGGGTATGATAAAAAACCAGTGGCACATGCATTTTTGAAATGATGGACCAGCTCAGGTAAGAAACTAGAGAAGGGAGGTGATATAGATATTTATGATGGTGATGATGGTATTAAGATTATTGTTAAAACAAATAACCTTTATTGCAATTCTTTTTTTTTTAATGAGAGTTACACATTAATTGGTTAGAACAGTAATCTTCATGTAATGGTTCCTTCTCTCTCTTTTTCAAAGGTCACATTTTAGGCAAAGATCTGTTTCTCTTGTCAGAATGATTATGTAAATGTAGCTATATAGTAATGTGTATTGATCATGTCAGCATACACAGAACATAAACTGTACTGACTATAGTTTTGCAAATTTGGGGAAAATGAAAAAAAAAATTTTCGCTTATATAAAGATAACCATAAAGTTGATTATCACTGTTTATGCTAAATTAGTGAAAATTTAATTTTTCCAAATTTCTTTTTTGTTATCTTATCACTGACAGCATAATGAAAGAGAAATCAATAGCTCTAATAGATAAACTATATGATAAGTAATAACCAGTATAATTATCATTTATACCCGATGGTTTAAATTGGTAACATTAAGAGTTCATGTGGTATGCAGAGGTTCTCCATGCTGCCACTGCTGCTACATTTAAAAATTAGATTTTCACGTGCTTCTGGGTAGGAGCTGATGCCACTTCACTGAAATATGCTGTCATTATTCTCATTATTTACTCTGGCAGTAATTACTGCCAGCATTGCAAATGTTATTTCTCAGGTCATCCATGTGCTTTTCTTCCTTTGTAGAAGAAGGAATCACAGATAAAAAATAGGATACACTCCTGCTTGCCTAAATATAGAGCTGGAGGCTGTGCTTCCAGTTTCCCCAGTTCTTCAGATCGGATGCTTGATGCTTGCTGGACATGCCCTTCTGCGTGGTTTGACCCCCACAGTCTTCCACACATTCTCTCATGCAGCTTTTAGAAATCAGCCTGGCGAGCAAAGAATGTTGTATAATCACATGTATTTTTGGCCTTTGCAAATATTTGTCATGGTAGATTTTAAGAGTACATCTCCAAGGTTATACTTTGAATGTAAATGTAACCATTTGAGGGGTCACATTGATATGGATTGGGCATGAAACTCTTTCTGCAGTAAGTTAATATTCAGATTGAGAGCAAGATGTCCTGATTAAAATAAATTTTATAGCCTAGTTTGGCAAACCCTCATCATTAATGCATTTAAATAGACTTGTTTACTAGGGCGTCAACCTCAATTTGCATCGTTTTTATTAGAAATAGTCATACATTTACTGTGTCTATATTACTGATGTTGCATACTAAGGAAAATCACTTTCAGCATACATTAAAACTATATGTGCACTTGACTGTGTAACTTTTTTTGCACCAGGGGTATGTTTGCTTTATTTAAAATTTATTTTTAAATTTAAGGCTCTTTGGAAGCTCCATGCTAATGAATTGTTTTTTCTTAGTTACCATGATTTATACTAACCTGCTTCTTTTGATTGTAGAATATTCTAAAATCAGAGTTTAAATGTTTAATATGTTAGGTTTTAAAAAATAACGTATAGCGCATTATTAATTAGTTAAAAACTTTTGAGAGGCTTTCATTCCACCCTTACCCATTTTATATCTGTCTTTAAATCTGTATTTGTAATACATAGCAAGCAATGAGGATTGAATTCCAAAAAGGAAATGGAAAATTATTTCAAAATGTTTACATAAACTTCCTTAAGACTTATTCTTTTTATTTCTTTTTTTAAAACTTTGAATAAAACAGATCAGGGACTTCCTTAAGAAACTCAGGGATCTTCCTGTAAAATGCAGATGTGAAACATTATAAAGAGTGAATGGCGACACGTCAATAAGAGAAAGGCTAAACTCTATATGATCGTTTCAATAAATGCAGGAAGAACATTTGACAGGTACAACATCCATTCAGATAAAAACCCTCAGCAAAGCAGGTCTAGAGAGAACCTACCTCAGTGTAATAAAGGCAATATATCAAAAACCCACAACCAACATCATAGTCGATGGTGAAAAAACCGAAAGTTTTCCCCTAAGGTCAGGAACAAGACAAGGATGTCCACCGTCAGCACTTTTATTCAATATAGTACTGTAAGTCCTAGCCACAATAATTGGACTACATAAAAAAAGTCGGTAAAGAAGAAGTAAAATACTATTTGCAGATGATGTGACACCCTATATAGGAAACCCTAAAGACTCCACCCAAACCTACTAGAACTGATAACTGAATTCAGTAAAGTTGCAGAATAAAAGATCAATGTACAGAATCTGTTACATTCCTATATGCTAATAATGAAGAAGTAGAAAGGGGAAATGAAGAAAATACCATTCGCAGTTGCACTAAAAACAGTAAAATATCTTAGAAATAAACTTAACCAAAGAGGCGAAAGACGTGTACTCTGAAAACTATAAAAAACTGATGAATAAAATTGAAAACGGTGCAAAGAAATGGAAAGACACTCCATGCTCAAGGGTTGGAAGAAAAAATATTATTAAAATGCCTATACTACCCAAACCAATCTGAAGATTTAGTGTAATTATTGTCAAAAATACCAACAGCATTTTTCACAGAACTGGAACAAACAGTTCTAAAATTTGGATGGAACCACAAAAGACCCCCAAGACAGCTAAAGCAGTCTTGAAAAAGGAAAAAACTGGGGTATCACAATTCCAGACTTCAAGTTATATTACAAAGCTATAGTAATCAAAACAGTATGATACTGTCACAAAAACAGACGGGTCAATGGAACAGAATAGAGAGCCCAAAAATAAACCCACAGTTATATGGTCAATTAATCTCCAACCAAGGGATAAAGAATATGCAGTAGGAGAAAGGCAGTCTCTTCAGCAAATAGTGTTGGGAAAACTGGAGAGCAACGTGTAAAAGAATGAAACCGGACCACTTTCTTTACCATACACAAAAATAAACTCAAAATAGGTTAAAGATCCTGAAACCATAAAAATTTGAGAAGAGAGCACAGGCAGTAATTTGCCTGACATCAACTGTAGCAACATTTTTTTCTATGCAAGGGAAATAAAAACAAAAATAAATTATTAGGACTACATCAAAATAAAAACTTATGCACAATGAAGAAAATAATAAAACTAAAAGCCTACTTAATGGGAGAAGATACTTGTAAATGATATATCCAATAAAGGGTTAGTTTCCAAAATATATAAAGAACTTCTACATCGCAAGATTCCAAAACAAACAATCCAATTAAAAAATAGAATACATAAAAAAACATTTCTCCAGAGAAGACCTACAGATGGCCAATAGACATATGAAAAGATGCTCAACATCACTGGTCATCAGGGAAACTATAATGAGATATCACCTCACACCTGTCAGAATGGCTAACGTCAAAAACACAAGAAACCACAAGTGTTGGTGAGGATGTGGAGGGAAAGGAACCCTCTTGTACTAGTATAGCCACTCTGGAAGAACTTATGGAGGATCCTCAAAATTTTTAAAATAAAACTGCCCTACAATCCAACAATCACACTGCTGGTTGTTTACCCATAGGGTATGAAAATACTAACTCAGAGGGACACATGCACCCCAGTGTTTATTGCATATATAATAAATTTATTTACAGTAACCAAATTGCAGAAGTAGCCCAAGTGTACATCTTTCGATGAATGGATAAAGAAGATGTGGTGTATATATACAATGGAATATCATTCACCCACAAAAAAATGAATCTTGCCATTTGCTTACAGTGAAATGATGGGAGCTAGAGAGTATAATGTTAAGTGAAATAAGCCATTCAGAAAAAGACAGATACCATATGATTTCACTCATATGTGGAATTTAAGAAACAAATAAGCAATGGCAAAAAAAAAAAAAAAAAAAAGAAACCAAGAAACAAACTCTTGACAATAGAGAACAAACTGGTGATCAAAGGGGAGATGGGTAAAATGGGTAAAATGGGGGATGGGGATTATAGAGTACCCTTATCATGATGGTAACTGAATAATCTATAGAATTGTTGAAACACCATGTTGTACACTTGAACCTAATATTACACTCTGTGTTAACTATGCTGGAATTAAAAACCTAGTAAAAAGACTGAATAGAGAGAAGGAGCTAGGCTTTCTTCTTCAGAAAAATGGGAAAGGCAAAGAAGCAAACAATTACTAGTATTTATCTACTATGCTAAGGGTCTTACATATGATGACAGCAGCTTTGTATGGTATGTAGCATAGACATCATTTTAAAGATGGACAGACCAAAGTCTTTCTACTAGTAGGAGCAGAGCCAGAATTCAGAATTGAAACTCATGCCTTGTGCTTTCTCACTCTATGAAAGAGTGATACTTTCCCCAGGCTAGCAGAGAAAAACAGGACTCTAGTATCCTATCCTAGCATACTAGTAAGATAATTCATACAAAAGATTAAAGCAGAAAATGTAGAGATATTGAGCAAAGCATTGTATTCCAAAAAGGACTTGACTGCAAAGATTTGCAGATGAATTTAGGACTCTGAAAACGGTTTAAATAAGAAAATTAAAGCACTTAAGGCTACTCTGTGAATCAAAAATATTATTTAACGTTTTTTATCTTTAAATTTTTGCTCCCTAGTTTTAAAACCTTGTAAAGAGAAAGTAGAAGCTGAAAATACATTAATATTTAAGAAAGTAGACATAGAGGGGCAAAGAGCATAGAGATAATTCACTAAAGATCATATACTTTTAGTAAGTAAGCATTTGCAATTTATTCAGTCTCACTAATACTTAAAAATATGCCTGAAGAGATTTCTGTTTTTCCAGTTTGCCAGAAGCATTTTAAAAGCAATAGTTTGTATACTTTGCACAGGTCATTCTCATTTAAAACTTTCATTACTTGAATGTTTAAATAGAAACATGTTTTAGAGAGCGGTTTTATAATGTATACTAACATACATTGTCATTGAATTCAAGATGTCTACTGAAAATCTTTACTAGGCAAACAATATTAGAATTAGAGAAAAAAGTGCTGCATATGAACTTCTCTCTCTCTCTCTCTCTCTNTGTTAGAGACCTAGAGTCTTAAAAGTGATTTAATAGTTATTTGAGGTGATAAATTACTTAGCTTTTAATAAGGAGTGGGTTGGTTGGTTGGTTTGCTGATTGAATAGTTGATTGGACAGATAGAACGGGGGGAGGAAGGCAGGCAAGGAGGTCAGTCTTCTTAAAAACAGGTTTGCAGGGTGATTGGGTGGCTGAGTCAGTTTCATGTCCACCTTCAGCTCAGTCATAATCTCATGGTCTATGAGTTTGAGCTTTGTGTCAGGCTCTGTGGTGACAGCTCAGAGCCTGGAGCCTGCTTTGGATTCTGTATCTCCCACTCTCTCTGCCCCTCCCCAGCTCATGCTCTGTCTCTCTCTCTCTAAAAAATAAAAATTAATTTTTTTGAAAAGTTTGTATCTATTGAGAATTTTAACTGTACTCACATAGAAAATCATTATAGTTTTATAGTATAAGGTTAACTGAAAACCACAGGATGGAAATTACTTGTACTCTTTAAGAATTAGATGTAGCACTTAAATTTGGAGTAACATGAAAATGCAGTGCATCTGAAAAATTAAGTGAAAGAAATATGCATGATTTTTCCCTATGATGTGGTACTTTATACAACTACTAAAAATTACATGAACTATTAGATTTTTAAAGGAATATATTTCAACCTGATAATAACCAAAATGTATACAGGTCTGGAATACTTTGTTATAAAGTTCTAAGGTAAGCCTGTCTATCCACAGGGTCTGTAACATTGTGCTACAGACACATTGTCATTCACTTCTTAGGAACTATCTACAGTTTACATTTGGGGCATAACCATACATCTGTTGTTGAATTCCTTATTTTAATTTAGTAACAGGTAAAACTTGATAATATTATTATTTTTTCCGTTAAAGTTATTTTACTATGTCCATGTAGTTTTAATGTGTGTTTCTGGGTAAAGAGTTAACACAATTCTTTTCTCTTTCTGCATGAAACTTTGATCTTTGCTTAGTTAATTATCTAGCTCTCTTTCCTTGAAAACATAAAATTTAAAATGTCAACTGTGTTTAGTTGACATTGCTTTTATAGTAAAAATTATCTGGGTCTGGGTAGGGAGAATTACTAATACTTGATGGAAGGCATAACTTTGGGCATCCTTGAATTCAAGACTTTTTTAAAGTTTTATTTCATTTTTGGATGAGAGTGTGTGTGTGTACACAAGTGTGCAAACAAGGGAGGGACAGAGAAATAGGGAGAAAGAAACCCAAGCAGGCTCCATGCTGTCAGCATAGAGCCCTGTTGCACGGCTATATCTTAACAACCACGAGATCCTGGCTGAGCTGAAATACAGAGTCAAACGTTTAACTGACTGAGCCACCCAGGTGCCCCAAATTTAGGACTTTTATAGTGTGTATACCACTGAGGGCTATGGAGTTTTGATGCCAGAGTGCCCTCCAAATCTGTCCCATATGGATCTCATCTCCTTATACCTGAACCATAGACTGCTTCAGGGACTTGGTAGAAGAAAAATGTCTGATGCTGCTCTGGCAAACTTAGTTCGTCACCTTATATCCTACTAAGTGGTACCAGTGGGACCTCAGATGGTCTGTGGGTCTGCGTGTTTAATTCATCCCAGGACCCTCTGGGGTACTCCAGTAGTGTTAAGTCTGCAGTTTTTAATTTTCTTGAAAAAAATTTTTTAATATTTTATTTAGTTCTGAGAGAGAGAGACAGTGTGAGCAGGGGAGGGTCAGAGAGAGAGGGAGACACAGAACCTAAAACAAGCTCCAGACTCTAGCTACTTGTCAGTATAGAGCCCGACATGGGGCTCAAACCTACGAACCATGAGATCATGACCTGAGCCGAAGTCGGATGCTTAACTGACTGAGCCACCCAGGTGCCCCAGTTTTTAATTTTCAAAGAGAGAAAAATAGTATTTTGGTTTCATATTAGTTATTTAATTCATTTAGTTTTATTAGTACTTTGAGAAGAACAATAGGCTATGAGTCAGGACACATGGCTTTTAGTGTCCGAGGTCTTGAATAATGGATTATATTACCTTGGGCAAGTTACTTAATGTTTGAAACTCAATTTTCTTAAGTGTTAGATAAGAAATTTGACCAATGTCATTTCTGATATCATTTGCAATTCTAAATCCTTTAGTTCTCTTACTTCCTTATCGTAAGTTAATTTTTAATCCTCTTTTATGGAGGCATTCCACATGTCTTTTCGCCTGGCAGATGATCAGATAGCTGAAAGCCTAGAAGTTGCTGTACTCTACATTCTTTCAAAGTTTGGTTTTGGAAAACTTGTCAGATTATGGCCATATAGTTCCAAAAGAAATATTTACTGCCTTTACAATAGAATTTAAAGAATTTAAATTAAAATATTTAAGGAACTTTGGGAGGAGAAAACAGTGAATGTTTGGAAAGCTGATTGTTTTAACATTTCATCTCAACTTTCACTTACAGGTTGTGAACTGGCTTGAAGGGCCTGGATCAGAACAACTACGAGCCCAGTGGGGGATTGGAGACTCCATCCGGGCCTCCCAGGCGCTGCAGCAGAAGCACGAGGAGATAGAGAGCCAGCACAGTGTGAGTGCTTTTCCTCTGCAAGTTACAGTGCTGTGATTACTGTTCATAGTCAGTAGCATGTGTGGTACTAAGGGATAAGTTCCTATAAACTTCAGTACAGGGACATAAAGTACAGCATGTTTAATATTCAGAGGCCATAAGGTACATTTTGACCCCTTAGTATGTATTCATTGTAAGTTTGGTTTTGCTCTTGGCTGCAAAATTGTATTTTTGTATAATTTAATTGTATATTTTTATAGAAAAAATTTTTTTTAATTCATGGGCAGAATAAAGAGTGGTAGTATAAAAATAGAATCTTCATCTGTAGTCCTCTGACAGAAACTATGACCCTTAAATCCTCAGGGAGGCTGTCCCTGTCTTATTAGGGAATATACAGTACAATTAACGCCTGAGAGTAATTCCAGAATTGTTGCATTAATCACAACTGATGGAGAATGATTGCAGAGGGTGCAAAGAACCTTTCCATTCTTTGTGCATTTAGAGGCTCTCATTTGTATCTGTGAAAGGGATGATCAAACAAATCACAGTTATACAATTAGAAACTAATCTGTTATAGACTGATTATAAATAATAATTGTTCAAAAGGGTTTAAAATTTAACGACTCCTGTGTATGGATGGAGTTGATATATGGTAAGCTCCTGCTTTGTTACAGTTAGCTCTTCATTATTGAGAAAGTGATCATCCAGTTGTGGATCTGTTAGCTCACCTCTTTTCTCCCTCAAGTCATATTTCTTACGGTAATTTCAATAGGTTGACTAGAAAATTGGAAAAATAAACTGAAATTCATTAATTTCTACCTCTGTAGATTATCTGGCTTAAATTGATTAATTTATACACACACACAGCATTCAACCTTACATATAATATGAAGAATAAAACATATTTCCCTTAAATAATTAATAAAAGAATCCAGCACCACCCTTCTGCACCTCCCCAAAAAGACAAATCCAAGTCATCAGAATACACTCTGGATTTATGTGTTAGTTGGAAAAAAGGTCACATGTTCAGGAATGACTATAGCATGCATCCTGATCACTAGGATCAAAGTGCACACTAATAGAGAACTGAAAAAAATTGCTCAAAAATAATTTTAAACCTTGGGCCGAGATCAGATTTGCGGATTATCTGAACATCTGATTTTTTCTTTCGCCTTTATGTTCCCCAGTTGAAGTGGTAAATAAAAATTGTATAGTTTTAGAGGTGCCTGGGTGGGCCAGTTGGTTAAGTGTCCATCTTCAGCTGAGGTCATAATTTTATGGTTCATGAACCATGTCAGGCTCTGTGCTGATAGCTTGGAGCCTGGAGGGTGCTTCAGATTCTGTGTCTCCCTCTCTCTCTGCCCCTCACCCACTTGCACACTGTCTCTCTCTCTCTCTTAAAAATAAACATTAAAAAAAATTTAGGAAAAATTGTATAGTTTCAATTGGGGCACCTGGATGGCTCAGTTGATTAACCTCCTGACTCTTGGTTTTGCCTCAGGTCATGAATTCGAGCTCCTCATTGGGCTCTGTGCTGACAGTGCAGAGCCTGTTTGGTATTCTCTCTCTCAAAATAAATAAAATTTTAAAAATTGTATTAGCAAATGTACATTTTTAACTAAATGAGATTAAAGACTAAATGTTGAATATGTTTTTCTCAGGAATAAATTTGAATTGTTGACCAAGTATCATTGGCTCTTCACTAAAGATGTATTTTAACAATATCTGCATAATTATTTTTCCTCTTATAACATACCATTTTGTTTAGTTCCTTATATTGTTTTCATTATAATATTCCCCAAATCACTAATATTCACTAATATTCCCCAACTATTCACTAATATTATAATATCCCCCAAATCACTAATAATCACTAATATTCCCCCAAATTTACTAATTTGCAATTTGGCAGATAAAATGCACACTGTAGTCTATAGAATTTGTAATCCTACTGACAGAATAATGTATAAACAAGAGATAACCACAAGATTTGGATTTGGAATTATCTAAAGTTAGTCAGCAATTTTCCTAATTAGTGCTTGTAAGAGATTTAAAAGTGAAATCCCCGTAATTGAAAAAAATCTGTATATTTTATGCATTCCACAGGTTCCAAACATAATGTTTTTTCCTTTCATGCTAAAAAATTGAATAATTTATATTTAGCTTGTATCCTCTAATGTTCTTGGTACTTTTTAAATAACTTAATGCTTTTGATATTTTTGACATAGACTGTGACTCATTTGAACCCTGTGGATTGTTCTGGAGCATGTTACTATAGTATAACTCTATCCTATAATTTGTCCCGCTTTTTAGTTCTTGAAAACTGTATTTGCTGTAGAACATTCTAGACTTCATCTAGAGGACTTAGTTATGAGAGTATCCACAAAGTCTTTTAAATAAAGATATGTGACACATGAGGGTCCTAACGATAGGATTCATCGAGGTGCCTGGGTGGCTTAGTCAGTTGAGTGTCCGACTTTGGCTCGGGTTATCGTCTCAGGGTTGTGGGTGTGAGCCCCGCGTTGAGCTCAGAGCCTGGAGCCTGCTTCAAATTCTGTGTCTCCCTCTCTCTCTGACCCTCCTCTGCTCTCTCTCTCTCTTTCTCTCTCTCAGAAATAAATAAAAACATAAAAAAAAATTAAAAAGATAGGATTTATCTATGTCTTATTATTTTTTTAAAGAGGTCTATTTTTGTATTTTTACTTATAAAGTTTGAAAATCAACTTAAAGAAACACATTGCTAGGGCGCCTGGGTGGCCCAGTTGTTAGGCATTCAACTTTTTTTTTTTTTTTTTTTTTGAGAGAGTACAAGCAATGGAGGGGCAGAAAGAGAGGGAGTCACAGAATCTGAAGCAGGCTTCAGGCTCCAAGCTGTCAGCACAGAGCCCAGTGTGGGGCCCCAACTCATGAACCAGGAGGTCATGACCTGAGCTGAAGTCGGTTACTTAACCAGCTGAGCCACCTAGGCGCCCCAGTCTTCTAGATTTTTCTAATAATACCACCACCTTATTTTTATACATGAAGAAACTGGAAGACAATATTTTTTTTATCAGTGGGTAGCTGGGTTGATACTTATAAAATCCTTTTTCCTCTGTCCATATCTCTGTATGTCTCTCTCTGTCCCTTTCTGTATTTCTGTCTTGCTCACTAGCTCGCTCTCAGAAAAGCTACTTAATTTCTTGGATGTGCTTAAGATAATAACAGCATTTTTTTCCATATGTCCTCTTAGTACTTGAGGACATATGCGCGTATATTGATGTTTGCATTTATAGACATGGCGCTCAAAGAAAAGACACATTGATGACTTAATGGATCTCATTTCTTTAAATAATGTATGACAATCAATTTCAAAATTGGGAGGTGGAGACAAATTGGGTGGGAGTATAGAAAAAAGGGGAATGGCCATGAATTGATAGTTATTGAAGATAGATGGCACAAAGAGTTCATTATACTGTTATTTGCAGTTTTTAATAGATAGGAAATTTTTCATTCTAAATGTTTACAACGAGAGAATTGCATTTTTTTTAACCAATAGGTGGCACTACATTGTCACCTTGAGAATAGATTGTTTGAGGCAGGATGAATATATTAGCTTATGACGTTCTAATATTTTATTAAAAGTTTTCTTTTTCTCTTTGTAAATAAAAGCACATCATAGGAATATGCAAAAATAAAAATCTCTGAAGCTTTAGCATTCTGTTTGTATCCCCCATCACACAGTGCTGATTTTTGGTCTCCAAAGAGAAGACTGTTCTGTTGTGTCTCCTAGGAAGCAGAAAAACAGATATATGAGGAGTGAACATATTAGCCTTTGGTGATCTGGCAGTGTTTCTCTCCTTCTAGATTAGAATCTATATTTCTTGGTAAAAGCATAAATACCCATTATTTCACCAGCTGTGCATCACCACCAATTCCCACATGATTTCAGTGTCAATCCTGATGTCAATCCTAGTATGTTGAGCAAATATTCACACTCATTCCTTACCTGCCATCTACATCCAAATTACAGTGTCTTGGAAGGAATTGATTTTTTTTTATAAAGTAATACTTTTCTGTGCAGTTAAAAGAAGTAGACCAGAGGATGGCCAAGACTGAACTGAATGCAGCCTGTTCACCCAACGTTCTATAAATTTTGTATTCTCCTATTTCCTAGAGAGAAACATTTTGATTAATTTGGAGAGAGAGCTTGTGCACCAGAGTTTCTTTTTGGATCTGTTTTTTGTGCTTACATCCTGGGAGACTGTTTATTTTTTTAGGAAAATTGCAGTTCCTAATACGAGTTTCTTTAATTTCGTGAGCCAGACTGTTCTTTTTTTGTTTTATTTTTTATTTTTATTATTTATTTATTTATTTTTAAATACTTTATTGTCAAGTTGGTTTCCATATAACACCCAGTGCTCATCCCCACAAGTGCCCTCCTCCATGCCCATCANATCACATTGATTGATTTGCAAATATTGAACCAGCCCTGTAACCCAGGAATGAATCCGACTTGATCTTGGTGGATAATTCTTTTTATGTGTTGTTGAATTCGGTTTGGAAGTATCTTGTTGAGGATTTTTGCACCTGTATTCATCAGGGATATTGGCCTGTAGTTCTCCTTTTTTTGCTGGGTCTCTGTCTGGCTTGGGAATCAAAGTGATGCTGGCTTCATAAAATGAGTCCGAAAGTTTTCTTTCGATTTCTATTTTTTGGAATAGTTTGAGAAGGATGAGTATTAATTCTGTTTTAAATGTCTGGTAGAATTCCCCAGGGAAGCCTCCTGGCCCAGGGCTCTTATTTGTTGGGAGATTTTTGATAACTCATTCGATTTCCTCACTTGTTCTGGATCTGTTCAGGTTTTCTGTCTCTTCCTGTGTGGATTTTGGTAGTGTGTGGGTATTTATGAATTTGGCCATTTCTTCTAAGTTGTCTAGTTTGTTGGCATATAGTTTTTCATAGTATTCCCTGATAATTGCTTGTATTTCTGAGGGGTTGGTTGTAATCAGTCCATATTCGTTCATGATTTTTTCTGTTTGAGTGCTCTCTCTTTTCTTTTTGAGAATCCTAAATCAGACTGTTCTTAAATTGCTTGCATTCTTGTTCTGGTTTCTAGGGCCTTTATTTTACAAGTTCAAACTAGGGGAAAAAATCATCTTAAATGGTCCTTCTTGAACCCTAGTGGTCATCATAGGAGTCACCTGAAGTGATTGTTAAACTGTCTGTTGCAGAGCCACATACCCACAGATCTGATTTAGTAGGTCAGAGGTGGAACTTAGGTTTTCTTTTTTTTTTTTTTAATGTTTAATTTTGAGAGAGAGAGAGAGCATGAGTGGGCAGGGACAGAGAGAAAGGGAGACACAGAATCCAAAGCAGGCTGCAGGCTTCAAGCTGTCAGCACAGAGCCCAGTGCAGGAGTCACACTCATGAACTGCAAAATTGTGACCTGAGCCAAAGTGGACACTTAACCGATTGAGCCACCCTGGTGCCCCATTGTAATGTAGATAGATCTCACTGTAAGAAATACTGATCCAAGATGCTAATCCTTTAGTTTACTATTTTTCTCTCTATTATAACTGTTTTTCAAAGAATTGGTTCTGTTTATTTAGAGCGTAAACTAAATTTGCAAGTACTGTGGAGAAGATTGTGAAATTCCTTTCTATTTGACAGTACTATAGTGATATTTTTCTCAAGTAGCATTTTTTGCTTTAAATCTATCTCTCTTATTCTTTTTGTAAAAATTGATTCACATTTACACCTTTAATTCATTTGAAATTTATTATTGTATGGTGTGAGGTAGGCTTCTGTCCATCCCTACCCCCTGTCATGGACATAACCAGTTTTCTTAGCACCATTAAGTGACTTGTCCAGTAGTTCTCAAATATGGCCAGAGGACTCTGGAAAGGGAAATTCCTGAGATTCTATTATAGGGTCCACAAAGCCAAAACTATTAATAATACTAAGATGTTACTTGTCTTTTTCACTTGCATTCTCATGGATGGAGAGTAGGTTACCACAGGCTACAGTGGCATGTGATGACATTATTGCTTTAACAGATAATAAACTGTATGCTATGTATTGTACTTTCTAAGATTTTTAAAAATGTTTTATTTATATTTGTTTGATCCCTTCTCGGTTTTGATCAATCTGGCTAGGGGCTTATCAGTTTTGTTAATTCTTTCAAAGAACCGGCTCCTGGTTTCGTTGATCTGTTCTGCCGTTTGTTTGATTTTGATACCATTGATTTCTGTTCTAATCTTTATCATTTCCCTTCTTCTGCTGGTTTTGGGCTTTATTCACTGTTCTTTTTCAGCTCTTTTAGGTGTACAGTTAGATTGTGTGTTTGAGACCTTTCTTCCTTCTTTAGGAAAGCTGTGATTGCTATATAATTCTTATGACCACGTTTGCTGCATCTCAGAGGTTTTGGACTGTCATGTTACCATTTTCATTGGCTTCCACGTCCTTTTTAATTTCCTCTTTAATTTCTTGGTTAACCCATTCGTTCTTTAGTGGGATGTTCTTTAATTTACAAGTAATCATGGTCTTCCCCAATTTTTTCTAGTGGTTGATTTTGAGTTTCATAGTGTTGTGGTCTGAAAATATGCACGGTATGGTCTGGATCTTTTTGCCTTTGTTGAGGGTTGACTTGTGTCCCAGTGTGATCTGTTCTGGAGAATGTTCCATGTGCACTTGAGAACAATGTGTATTCTGCTTTAGTATGAAATATTCTGAATATATATTTTAAGTCCATCCTGTCCAGTTTGTTAGTCAAAGCTATTGTTTCCTTATTGGTTTTCTGCTTAGATGATCTGTCCATTGCTATAAGTGGGGTGTTAGAGTCCCCTAGTATTATGGTATTATCATCAATGAGTTTATTTATGTTTGTGATTAATTGATTTATATTTGGGTGTTTCACATTGGTTTGGGGCATAAATATTTGTAATTGTTAGATCTTCTTGGTAGATGGGCCCCTTAATTATGATATAATACCCTTCTTCCTCTCTTGTTACATTCTTTGTTTTGAAATCTGGTTTGTCTGATGTAAGTATGGCTACTGCAGCTTTGTTTTGATGACCATTAGCATAATAGTTCTCTATCACCTTACTTTCAGTCTGTAGGTATAAAATGAATCTCTTGTAAGCAGCGTATAGATGGGTCTTACTATTGTATACATTCTGATACCCTGTGTCTTTTGATTGGAGCATTTACATTTAGAGTGAGTACTGAAAGATACGAACTACTTGTCATTGTGTTGCCTGTAGTGTTGGTGATTCTGATGATGTTCTCTGGTCCTTCCTAGTGTTTTTTTTTTTTTTTGCTTTGGTCTTTTTTTGTTTGTGTTTTCTTCACTTGAAGAGTCCCCTTTAAAATTTCTTGCAGGGCTGGTTTAGTGGTCACAAATTCCTTTAGTTTTTGTCTCTGAAACTCTTTATCTCTTCTTCTGTTCTAAATGACATCCTTGCTGAATAAAGCATTCTTGGCTACATATTTTCCCAGTACAGCACGATGAATATATCCTGAACATATCCTCCTTTTTGGCCTGCCAAGTTTCTGTGGATACATCTGATAAGAACCTGATCTGTTTTCCCTTATAGGTTAAGGACTTTTTACCCCTGCCTGCTATCATAATACTTTCCTTGTCTGTGTATTTTGTGAATTTGATTTAACTATGATATGCATTGGTGATGGTTGGTTTTTGTTGAATCTAATGGGAGTTCTCTGTGCTTCTTGGGTTTTGATGTCGGTGTCTTTACCCAGATTAGGAATGTTTTCTACTATGATTTGCTCACATAAACCTTCTGCCTCTTTTTCTCTCTGGTCACCTTCTGGGACTCTTATGATTAGGATTTCTCTTTAATAAGTCACTGAGTTCTCTAAGCCTTGTATTGTGATCTTTTGCCTTTGTTTCCCTCCTTTTTTGTGTTTCCTTATTCTTTATAACTTTGTCTTCTGTATTGCTGATTCACTGCCCTGCTTCATCCATCCTTGCTGTCATGGCAAATATCATTTGAGATTGCATCTCAGTTATAGCATTTTTAATTTTGCCCTAACTAGATTTTATTTTATTTATTTATTTTTTACTTCTACAGAAAGGGAATCTGTAGTGTCTTCTGTGCTTTTTTCAGCCCCAGCTCATATTCTTACTATCATGGTTCTAAATTCTTTTTCAGACATCTTACTTATATCTTTGTT
Organism: Crocuta crocuta; assembly: GCF_008692635.1. Classification (NCBI taxonomy): domain Eukaryota; kingdom Metazoa; phylum Chordata; class Mammalia; order Carnivora; family Hyaenidae; genus Crocuta; species Crocuta crocuta. The sequence continues at coordinate 5,226,732 of NW_027532041.1, read as the reverse complement.
AAGTTCCCAGTTGTCATTTCTTCGTGTTCTTTGTTTTGGGGTGAATTCCTTCATTTTTTTTCATTTGGGAGGGAGAAAAAATATTAACAAAAATTTGAATATTCAAAACAAAAAATCAAGTAAAGAAAGCTAGATCCTAGGTGTGTTCAGCCTGCTTGTTGAAAGAAGCTTGATAGAGAAAAAAGGGAAAGGAAAGAAAGAAAAGGTAAAAATATAAAAATTAAAAAAATTATAGACTAAAATAAA
>NW_027532041.1:5224869-5226292 GCF_008692635.1 Crocuta crocuta | reverse complement strand
AAAATAGAGACTAAAATAAAGAAAATGAAATAGAATAAAAAAATTTTTAATAAAAGATAAAAAAATAAAAGGCAAAAGTAAAAAAATATTCTCTACAAGAAAGAGCAAGAAAAGAAAGAACAAAACATAATTTAAGCAAAAACAGAAGCAAGGAAAATGAACAGATGAACCTGTGAACAGAATCAAACTCAAATGAAGTTATATCCAGTTTCCCCTAGAACTGTAACTATGAAGCACTCTATAATCCATACACTAAGCAGGTGGAGTGACTTGTGCTGGTATTCTAGGAAATGTGCTTGGAGTACACAGTTGGGTCAGGCTTGGTGTAATGTCTCCATTCTCCACTAGGTGGCACTGCTTAGCCTACTGGAGTGGATCAGTGTGGTGCGTAAGTGCATGTGTGGGAGATGTGGAAAAGGCTTCACCCAGCTCCCTAGTCTCTGGCACAGGAACTTCACTACCTCACCAACCCATGATCAAATACCCCTCCTTTGTCTCCGGCCTCCATCCACTCCCTGCTTCACCCCGTCTGTGGCCCAGCTGTCTGCCTGCCGGGCAGCACCTCCCTCCAGTGTTTTATCTCAGATGGGGTGTGTTTCAAACCTCACACTTAGAGACCTCCGTGGCCTGGACCTCTTCCAACTCTCTTGCTGAGCAGTGGCCAGGTACCGGCTTGGCCTGGAAAAGTTTCATGCGATCGTGCAGTGGCAGAGGTTCAGAGATTATGGCAAATCACAGCACACAGCTGGCCCCAGGTTTTGCCACACTTTGGCATCTTTGTCCCAATATCAGCAAATGTGGCTTTTCTCTGGGGTCCACTGGGACCTTTGCCTTCCGGGAAGCCCTATGGTTTCTACCAAATGCTTTCCAAGCAGGGGAACCACTTCTCCTTGTGTTATGGCACATGGACCCCTAAGGCTGCGCTGTCTGCTCCTGGGAATTCACCCTACTTCCTTACCAGAGCACCACCAGGCATTGAGCTCCAAAACTTAAGACTCTGTGCTCCACTGTTTATAGAATCCTGGTGGTATTGAAACCCTCTCCCTTCTCACCATCAGTGGTTTTGAGGAACAGATTACTTATTCAGTCTCCCTATGAGAGTTTGCACTCTTTTCTCTCCAGCTACTTTCAGAGGAATGCCTTTTTTGCAGGATCCTGGTGCACTGCACTCTCCCCCTTCTTTCACTCTGTCCTCTATCCATGAACAGAACTCCCTGCCCTCTTCAGCTTTTCTCTTCCCCAGTTCACCTCTCCGCACTGCATACATGCTGATTTCTGTGGCTCAAGTTGTATAGGCTCTTGGGTTAATCCTCAGATCAATTTCCTAGGTGTCCACAACAGTTTGGTGCTGATCTAGCTGCATTTCAGGGACAAGATAAGTTCAGGGTCTCCATGCTGCTTTGTCTTTTTTTTTTTTTTTTTT